>NW_015378097.1:0-134221 GCF_001204775.2 Aspergillus nomiae NRRL 13137
CTGTTCCAGGACACGACTCATGTTGTGCCGCTGCCCTAATTGGTGGAATTTCCGATTCTGGAAATGGCACGTTGGCCGAGGCACATGCTCTCAGTTCCTCCAATCAGGAACGCCCTCTTGGGACTGGGGAACAAAGAAACGGGACCTTTTTATTTGTTCACCTTAATTCCGCCCCCTTTCAGCTTGGCCGTCTCCACCTCAACTTACTCGCTTGGGTTAAACAATCGGTTCGAATGGGGGCCTAAGATTCTAGGCTGGAGTTGTTTTGTTTGTTCTGGGGAATTGGTCGGGGGTTTGGGGCCCTCCTATTCCTCCACATTCGACCATCCACTGAACCTCAACAACGCTCACCACCACCACCACTAAAGTTCACTCTTTCTGAATCCATTCGGGTCCATGGAACCCGCTACGCGATTTCCGGTTTTTCATTTCGCTCTGAATGGCATGTTCCGAGACGGTTGAGGAGGGGTTCCCGTGCCAGTTTAGGCTCGTTTTGTAAAGTGATGGATGTCAGCGATCGGCACTCTCTTCGAATGATTGACCCAACTCTACACACAATATTGCTTTTTCTTTTTCCTTTTATGAATTATTTTTTATTTTTTTAATTCAATTATTCAACCCTCGGACCTTTTTCTGTTGCTTTTTCACTCCTCACTTAACAAGCGCGGTGACGGGAACTCCGTCTCTGGGAAACCCCCCGGCCGGGAAAGGAAGCGATGTGTGCCGATCCGTCTGCAATCGGCTCTGTTCGAAGGCAATTTGCTCGAGGGGACGACTCGCGCCGTGCTTGCCCTCCGGCGCAATAGGTCACTTTCGGTGTCTCTTCCTTTCACGGCCCCATCGGCTTAGGAACACTAGTCTGAACCCGCGTGGTCAGGCTTCCCCGGATCCCTCCACGTCGCGCCTCTGGTTCGTCCAACAGCCCGGCCTCACACTATCCACCGGAGTTATGCATTATGCTGACCACGACCCTTCCGTCCTTGATTACTTCTCAAACGGTCAACCTTGGCCTAGGGTCGCAGCCGGTGGACCCGAGATGTGGTCCTCCATTTCCCAGTCTCCCAATGAATCCTCCCAGCGAAATGATTGCATGGATACCTGATCATGGGATTGGTTGCGCTGGCCTGATCCCCTCACTGACCCGAAATCTCCAGACCATGTGTTGCCTCCCCGCGGGTTTCCCCATTCTTACTGAATGAGGAACCCGTCCGTTTTGGACTCGGACAGCCGAAAGGCTGCTACTTTATGTCATTGTTGACAGGACAGCTACTCCGGTGGGCCGTCTATATGATGTGTCTGATCCATGATTGGATATGGTTTCCTGGTTGTCTCACCGATTGGAATCCAGTGAATCTCGCTAGCTGAGACTAATCTCGCCAGTCGCATGGCGTGCAGCCCTTTTCCCCATTATGGCACTTCGGGTCGGTACAGGTTCAAGCGTCATCAAAAATTTAGACGGAATTGGCTGTCATTCGATGCGACATCGAAAGGCAAAATTTCCGTCCCCTGTCCTCGGGTATATTAAGACCGGCCCGTCCCCTCCAGTGATGTAAAACTTTTTTTTGTATTTACACAGTTTTCGCAACTCCCTCTTCTGTGGCTTCTGTCTTCATCAGGTAGCCGTCTACCCCATCTTGCTTAGAGTGGAGTGGTGAGCTCCATCTTGCCTTCAAGATGGCTATTGGCAACATTTATGTCATTGCGGCCATCGCCGTCATCGGCGGTGGTCTTTTCGGTTTCGATATCTCGTCAATGTCTGCGATTATCGGCACAAACACCTATAAGTGTTATTTCAACAATGGAGGAAGTGTGACAATCAATGAGAACGGTGAAAAGGAATGTGGAGGCCCCGATACAATGACCCAGGGTGGTATTACTGCAGCCATGGCTGGTGGATCGTGGTTAGGTGCTCTGTGCTCTGGGTACCTGTCTGATATGCTCGGTCGTAAGCAATCGATCATGATTGGTTCCGTGATTTGGTAGGCCTAATGGAAACTTCCGCCCCTTTTGGGACTTCTCTAACTGTTGACCAGGTGCATTGGATGTATTCTTGTTTGCGCCTCCCAGAACATCCCCATGTTGATTGTTGGTCGTATCATCAACGGTTTCAGCGTCGGTATCTGCTCCGCTCAGGTCCCCGTCTATATCTCTGAGATCGTAAGTATCTACTATGGCCTTGACCTTTTGACTCCTAGCAATTTGCTGATCCCTCATTTAGGCCCCTCCTACTAAGCGTGGTCGTCTTGTTGGTCTTCAGCAATGGGCCATCACGTGGGGTATCCTAATTATGTTCTAGTAAGTCTAGTCTCGGAGCTTTCCACCATTGTCCCCAGACTAACAATTGGTCCCTGTTTAGCATTTCTTATGGATGTAGCTTTATCAAGGGCACTGCCGCCTTCCGGATTCCCTGGGGTCTGCAGATGATTCCTGCCATCCTTCTTTTCCTTGGAATGATGCTGCTCCCTGAGTCTCCCCGTTGGTTGGCCCGTAAGGACCGTTGGGAGGAGTGCCATGCCGTCCTTACCTTGGTCCATGGCCACGGTGACCCTGACTCTCCTTTTGTGCAGAGCGAATTCGAGGAGATTAAGGGCATGTGTGAATTTGAACGTCAGAATGCCGACGTGAGCTTCATGGAGCTCCTCAAGCCGAACATGATCAACCGTACTCACGTCGGTGTCTTTACCCAAATCTGGTCCCAGCTTACGGGCATGAACGTGATGATGTACTACATTACGTATGTCTTTGCGATGGCCGGTTTGCAGGGCAACAATCTTCTGGTGTCTTCTAGTATTCAATACGTGATCAACGTGTTTATGACCATCCCTGCTATCTTGTGGCTGGACCGCTGGGGTCGCCGTCCCACTTTCCTTATAGGTGCAGCCCTCATGGCGACCTGGATGTACGCCAATGCTGGTCTGATGGCCTCACACGGTCATGCCGCTCCCCCGGGCGGTCTCAATGGAACGCCCGCAGAGTCCTGGGAGATCACCGGACCTCCTAGCAAGGCTGTCATTGCGTGCACCTATCTGTTCGTCGCCTCCTACGCCATCACCTGGGGTCCCGCCTCGTGGGTGTACCCTCCCGAGCTCTTCCCCTTGCGTGTCCGTGGCAAGGCCAACGCTCTGTGCACCTCGTTTAACTGGGCCTTCAACTTCGCTCTGGGTTGGTTCGTCCCCCCTGCCTTCGAGAACATCAAGTGGCAGGTCTACATCGTCTTCGGTGTTTTCTGTACTGCCATGTTCATCCATGTGTTCTTCATGTTCCCCGAGACCGCCGGTAAGACCCTCGAAGACGTCGAGGCCATCTTCACCGACCCCACCGGTATTCCGCTCATTGGTATTCCCGCCTGGAAGACCAAGAACGAATTCTCGCGCGGCGCCACCCTGGAGCAGGTTGGCTTCGACGAGGAGAAGAAGGTCGGAGGCACCGTCCAGCATTCCGAGTCCGCATAATTGGATACTGGCGGACTCCCATAGTCGACGTATGGGGTTGGATTCTGAAAGAAAATTATTTAATTACTCGCCTATATACCAGCCTAGCAAGCCTCTCCTTTCGTGTGGGTTTGTTATGAACAAGTGTGTGACTTAATTAGTTCATGTTTACGAGAGAACGATGATATCTTGATACCTAGTGCTTCTATGGGATAGCTTCTAATTCACTCGTGCTTTTATATTAATCTGCTCGATCACGTATAGCATGTTAGAATTTATACAACAAACCACAACATCATTACCATAAAGTAAATCTTTCCTTCATAAATAACCAACTATCCACTAAGATCCCGATACGAATCCAAACATTCCCCGATACAGCCACATATACGAACCCCCCAAACCGATAACCCCGAATCTATCCATACAACACACCACTATGTGATACAGATCATTCCAGCAAGTCCGAATAAAAACCCGCCACAGATCAACAATCGCAGACCGATACCGTCGCACTTCGGGAAGCCGACTCGACCGATTCGGGGCTTCCCTTTCTCCTCAGTGCCAATAAGTCAGTTTCTTGGCTGCATTGGAGAAAGCTTCATCCGGACGTATCGGAGTGTGCATTCCCGCAAGCCAAGATGGTCTGTGCTGAAGACTGCTTTTTATTTTATTTTATTTTATTTTTACTGGGTGATCCGAGACACGAGGAGATACTAAGGGAGGGGGGAGGGAAGAATGATAGGAAAGAACTAGGGACTTGAGACATATGGCTGAAACCTCATTCTTCGTGGCTGAATACACATACCCATAGCAGGAATATCACAAGAATGGAGAAAGGAACTCAAAGGACGCCATAGTACCAAGACTCATTTCGTATCTACGCTTTCCTTGGCTGAAACACGACATGCAAAGGCGGCAAAAAAGTGGTAAACGTATCCAACGCATCGTTCCAAAATGCCTCCCCGGTCTCCCCTGGCGCAAACCGGATATCGTACCGTTGTGCCAGGGTAGATAACGCAACGCGGAGACTAAGCATAGCTAGGTTCTTCCCTACACAGCCGTATACCCCTGTATCAATTCTGGTGTCAATAATCCATATCTACACCTAGAATATTATGCTCCATTTTCGTATAAGAGATTAATGACCACGCAGGGGGGGAGGCAGGAAAGTCTCACCCAAAGAAAACGGGAAATATGGCGCCTTGCCAGTCCCCCACTCGACCTTTTTTTCGCCCCATCTCTCTTGGATAAACTCCTTGGAGGATTTGTAGTATCGCTCGTCTGTTTGGATTAGCTGCGGTGGGACGAAGACGTTCACGTCGCCTGGGATGGAGACTTCGTCGATCTGGAGGCCCTTGGCAGGTGTTACACGGTATCCACTGCTTGAGACAGGGGGTCGCAAACGGAGGCTTTCGTGGATTATGTCGTCGATGTAGGTTATAGGTTTGATTTTGTCGTACGTCCAGCTTTGGGGGCCGTTCGGAATTGCGCTGTCGAGTCGGGTTTGGAGCTTTTGGAGGACTGGGGGGTGTTTGGCGAGGAAGTAGATGATGTTTGCTAGGGCTGAGGCGGTTGTGTCGCTGATTTTGTTCAGTTAGATATGGTAGGTTTGGGGAGCTCTCCTTGTATTTCTTCTTTTTTTTCCCCCGTTAGAAGGAGAAGAACAGGAGCAAGTACGTACCTGCCCGCTATCACCACCACACGCGAGTCATCATGAAGAGCTGGTTCGGACGGTGGGGCCGAAACATCGTTGTCTATGAAAGCTTTCAAGACCCAGGACATAATGTCTTGGGGGTATTTCTCGTGGTCCCAGCTCTGTCGCATTACATAGGGTATATGTCAGTCTCGTGCACCACCTACAGCTAAACCAGAAGAGTAAGAAGAACTTGCTACCTTGCGCTTGGTCTCAATCTGATCAGCGCACCACTTAAAGAGGCCCTGATATCCAGCCGCCGCGCCGGGAATCTTACCCAGCATATTCAAAAGCCACGGAAGGTGGCTCACGACACCAATGAAGCGCATATGGTCATGCATAGCACTGATAACAGGGTGCGCATTCCCTGTGACAAGATTGCCAAAGTCCCTACCGAATCCGACGTCTCCCATAATATCGAAGGCGAAAAGCATGGACCAGGTGGTTGCATCGAGTGGTTTTCCTTGATTGGCTTCAATCTGCGATATGAGCTTCTCCGCCTGCGCTATGACACGGGGTTCGTAGACGCTGAGGGCTTTTACGCGCTCATTAGTAGTGAGGTATTTACTGTCCGCAAGGGTAGGATTGACCGACATTTGATACTGAAAGCTCGGTCCCAGGCCCTTCTTCGTCGCCGATGGTCGTCGAAGTCGCGGCTTAACGCCATGCATATTTTCGTGTGATCTACGTCCAACTGCCCGTACCAGGTTGACTTGCGACATTCAGTATGGGGACCATATATTAGGGGTGGTGCTGCAGTTCGGAGAATGGAGATCTCACGGGGCCCTGTCATGGTTCTTGCTTAGAGTAGGATTGCTGGAGGTTTAGTTAAGGTGGCTTGCCTGTGCGGACGAAGTCGCCGTACTGCTCATGGAGCCTTTTCAGCTCCACATTGTATTGGATATGCTTTGCTGCTAGGAAGGCGCTATATAACCGGGTGAGCTTGCACGCGAAGGGCCCGGGGAAAGGATGAAGTCGGTGGAGGAACAATCGGTATATGCTGATACTACCAACGAGGCTGATGTTGAAAGAAGTGATGAGCAAGGTAACTCTTCCTAGAACTTGGATTGGAGGAAGCACCGTGATTGTAAAGTATGTATAGAATAAAGATAGGACGGTCGCGGCGTAGAGCCCCAATAGATTATAGATATGATTTTCCACACAAAAGGACGTGCGAAAGATGGTTGTATGCAGAAAAATCCCTAAAAGTGCTGCAAACCCTCCTAGCTGGAGAAGGCCCGCCTCAAGCACTTCTTTGAGGTTTTCTTGATGCAGCAACAGTGCGAAAGCCATTATAACAGAGCATCCAGTGCGAGAAATCACAGAAACGGACTTTCCCCGGAGTTCTTCGCGGACTTTATCATGCTCTTCTCTTGAACAGAGGCTAGGGTGCCTCTACTGCCTAGACTGGTCGTCACCGTCTCTTTCCCCTCCGTGGAATAATCAAATATGCGGTTAAGATGCTTTAGAGGCGCATAGGTTAACATGAAGTTACTACGAATCATATCCCCACCTTGAATGGGACATCTACATAGGCCTCCATCAAGGCGCATGGTTACTAGCACAGTTTGATTTCTTCGTGATGTAAGCAACGCCAGGCTGAACCTACAGTGCTATCAGTTTGATATCTTATTCGTTAATGAAGAACTCAGGATCCATGGTAGGCTTTGCGAACGTGGCTTGTGCGGCGTGTAAAAGAGAGCCTGGAGATTCCACAAGCCACATTTTTGACCTTCTGCGGTGTTCAACAGGACACCCAGAACACTCATATGGCGAATCTAAAGACATTCTTCAGCATTAGCGTTCTTAACAATCATGAAGTTCCCGAAGCCGTTGAGTTGTCGTCTGCCTCCAAGCCCAGAAATTGTCAGCAGCTTAGTTGTATGAAGTACTCCAACGGCAAGAATGACTTCGTTCGATGTCTGAACTGTCACAGCGGAACCCTATCGACAGCCACTTCAACACTAGTGGTACGGCCTTGCATGGAGCTGGTAAGAACGTAACATGGCACACATTGGCTCCAATAGAGATAGTAACATCGTCGCTACCAGATAAAGTGGGGGCATATTGGGTCCGCGCCACTTTGCCAGAACTGGGGTCAATCGGAGCGGTTAGGCGCGAGTGTAAGTAGTCTCCTTCCTAAAAAGTACACCTTTTCATATTCATATCCTGGTCCGTTTAGTGCTCTATCCATAGGTGGATCATGTCATTTCCTGCTCCTTTGGGGCAGTATATGTCACTTGGACTGAGCCAGGTCCTGAGTCTGACGACGCAAGGGACATCCTAGTCTGTACCTAGTGAAATAGGCGATAGAGGATAAGCGTTTTCGGATCTCAGATGCAGAAGGTTCCAAGTTCAATTGGCATTACCCAATGACCGCCATGCAACAATTCTGTTCAATAGAGGAGCAATGAATATGCCGAACCTAGTTTCTGCAGTGCGATATTGAGAACGCTTCACTATAATCATTCGTATGTGAGGATCTCTCAGGGTTAGCAACCACTTCTAAGTCAAAGGTATGACCATCAATGCTCGGAGGGGATCCAACCGATGCCATGATGCATCTCCTTGCGAACGTGTATCTATTGTACCTTGAGTCAACTTGACTATGAAAGGCACATAAAACTAGACAATCGCCGATGCTACGCCGGGCTTATGGGTAGATTGACGCATACTATGGGGCCCAGTCAGCGTCATCTACTATGATAGGGTTCTCTGCTTCGAGCTTTACTATTCTCATTGTGAGAATGGAGCAGTGTGGAACGTGCCCGGGTGATAGTCTTAGTCGTCATCGTGGTCAATCCTGGAGTCATGTATATCAATGGACCCTAGTTGAACTCGGGTTCGGCGTCTGTAACAGATCATCTGCGCGCATGCGTTCTTGTTTGTCGGATTTCTCAGGGCGTATCTGCCACACATACTGGCCCAGTTACGGGGGCATTCTGGTTTTTGCGCAAAGCTGCCGCCATTTGGAATATCATTCACAGTATAATGTTAATATATACCAATGTTTCGATTTTGACCAGCAGACGTGTTTAGAACGTTTCAAACATTATTCTAGAAGGCAATCCGACAGTTCTCAAGCCTCCCAGGTCGCAGAAGGGTGGATGGTTTTGGTTCGAAATGACAGTTGAGTATGGGTAGCCAAGATTTCCACCTTGTCCGGTAAATGCTTCATCCTCGGTCCAAATTCGCCTCAAATCGAATACCGCTGATCCCATGTGGGCCTGGCCGACTTCCAGGAGTCTTGGCGTCGGAATACGCCATTCAAGACGACGACGGTGAGATTCGTAGAGGACGGCGGTCTATCACTGTTGCATAAAGCACAACCTGACCTTCAGCAGGACCTGATTGTGCACCGAATAATGTCTAAGAACGAGTAAGCAACAAAGGGTTGCGATACGGAGTAAGTTGAAGATACAATCCCACTTGTGGGCGGGACTCCGTCAATCGCCGAATGGCTGTGTTGACTGATGGTGGAACCTCGGGGCGGAGAAAAATAGAAGAAAAAAAACAGCGCCCCTGGATTGGGTTTAATTTGCGCTCTTGACAATTCAAACGAATTAGGTGTCTCGTACTCGTACCCCATCAGTTCTCAATTTCTTACCTAGGAGGGTCACGGCTTTTCATCTTTCGCCGGTGCAATCTCTTCTGTGCTTTCCTGTTGTTCTCTCCTCTGACTTTGTCCTCTTCTTCAATTCTACTCTGTTTTTCCCTTATCTTCGATTCCGCTCCGATACGGCGGAGGATCCCGCGTTGGAATCTTAGAAAAATCACTCTCACGAACGCCAACGCTGATCGAGATACGCTCTAGGAGAGCGTCAAGGGAGGCACCCATAGGACGACTTCCAAATTGGATTAATACTCAACGTCATTTCATCTGATAATGGCTCGCGGCCGGAGTTCGAGTAACTTGGGTGCGGACATACCAGGTGACACCAGCGCACCAGCAATGTCGACCATGAATGAAGTGAGTCCAACTGAAACGGATGCTCCAAAGTGGGATAAGGTATGGTCTAAATCAATTGCGCGGCTCGCAACTGCCCTCACTCAAGTGCCTCTCCGACCCTATGCTCACTCCAGCCTGAGGTATCGCAGTCTTCGGAGAAGTCGCTCAAATCGCAATCGAAACGTCGCAAAAGCAGATCCCTACTCCGTCGTTTTAAAGACAAATGCTTGAAACATACATGGCTCCTACCTCTCCTTATATTGATTGTTCTGCTCGCCCTATATGCAGTGAACCCCAACCCGTCCAACCCTCTGCATAGCGCAATCTTTTTGTCCTACCCTCAAGGGCCGAAAACCCTTGATGGCCCGGTCATGTATGGAAAAGGCCCCAAGGACATAGCCTTTGTTTCGTTTTATACTATCGTTTTATCTTTCACTCGGGAATTCATCATGCAGCGTATCATCCGGCCGTGGGCGACTTACTGCGGAATTCGCGGCAAAGGCAAGACTGCGCGCTTCATGGAGCAGGTGTACACTGCGATCTACTTCGGCATTTTCGGCCCATTCGGTTTGTACGTGATGTACAGGTCGGACATTTGGTATTTCAACACAAGGGCGATGTATGAGGGTTTCCCGCACCGTGAGCATGAGGCGCTATTCAAGGCCTATTATTTGTTGCAGGCGAGCTATTGGGCCCAACAAGCCATCGTGCTCTTACTCCAGCTAGAGAAACCCCGGAAGGACTTCAAAGAACTTGTCGGGCATCATATCATTACCTTGGCTCTCATCGCCCTGAGCTATCGGTTCCACTTCACCTACATGGGCCTTGCGGTCTACATCACACACGATGTCTCTGACTTCTTCCTTGCGGTATGCATGCACCTTGAACTCCGTCCGGTGATAGATACTAATTCCACTAGACTTCGAAAACACTCAACTACCTTGACTCGTTCATTACTCCGCCGTACTTCGGTATGTTCGTTGGCATGTGGATCTACTGCCGCCACTACCTGAACCTGAAGATTCTCTGGGCGGTTCTTACCGAATTCCGAACCGTTGGTCCTTTCGAGCTGAACTGGGAGACCCAGCAATACAAGTGTTGGATCAGTCAATATATCACCTTTGCCTTGCTGGCGAGCTTGCAGGCCGTCAACCTTTTCTGGCTCTTTTTGATCCTTCGCATCCTCAAGAACTACGTCTTCAACAGCATTACAAAGGATGAGCGCAGTGATGACGAGGACACAGAGGAAGAGGAAGAACCAGAACAGGAGCAAAACAGTCGTGCTACTCTGGCGACTGGAGCTCAGGTGCCCACCATTACTGCCCGAAACGTCGGTAAGGAGAACCAGGCTCCGCAAGTTCTGGTGAACGGAGAGCCCCTCAACGAGAAGTCCTCCAGCCGCCGGTAGAATTTGCGCTCTGCCACTCCTATCCGCTCCAAAGGTAGGACTTTTTCCAATGCAGTCTTGACGGAGTTTGCACTGCTTTCTCTTTTTCTTTGCTCTTGAGCTACTTGGGTCAACAACTCATATTTCACCGTTTTCATATGGCGGTTCACTTGGGTCTGCTTCTAAATGAAGCGTTTTGCATGGGGGTCGCATCGGTATTCATGGTCTACGAGATTCGCTTCGTTGCACACATTTTTTTTTTCTCTTTCCTCTTATATATTTGGTCGTCTGGCGTTGTGCATGACACAGCTGAATGGACATAGTGACGATTCCATGGATGTGCGCTTTATCGGTATGTTGGAAGGGAGAGTATCCTGGGGAGGTCTACGCGCAATTATCATATAATAATAGTAATAGACCCGCGCTGATAGGTTATCTGCGCCAAGATTCAAAGTTCAGGTCCACTTCGCTCTCAGTAGCTGATTACAAGCTCAAGAGAACGGTCCATCATTAACATCTCGGCCACATTGGCTAGCAAGCTATCGTGTGGTTATAGATACAAGGTGTCTTATTAAGGGCAGGAAATCCACATGAAGTTGGATCAGTGCCGTATTACATTCACAAGATGCCGAAGCAACTATCGGAACGCCGCTCGTACAAATGCACAGGGGAAAAGCGTGCCATTTTCTAGGCCTGGGGTCGTTCCGGATCCACAGTGCCCTTCACCTTAGCCGTCTCGGTTTCTCCCTCT
Source organism: Aspergillus nomiae NRRL 13137 (assembly GCF_001204775.2). Lineage (NCBI taxonomy): Eukaryota > Fungi > Ascomycota > Eurotiomycetes > Eurotiales > Aspergillaceae > Aspergillus > Aspergillus nomiae. Next base: position 11,215 of record NW_015378097.1, read on the forward strand.
CCTTTCTGGCTCTTTCCCGGCTCATTCGCATACGGGTTGGAGGTGTCGGTATTGGAGAGGCCCTCCTGCTTCCCGGATATAGTGGCTGGTCCCCCAGTTCCCCCGCGCGCCGAAGCCTATCACGAAAATAGTCAGACCAACCACATTAACCATAATCCCGAGCCCGATACTTATGAAGCGCATGGAAAACAGGATAGGCCTTACCTCGTCAACATTAGATGGGGGCTCTCCAAATGATCCACCCTTCTCGCCGGCTGAAGACGAAGAACTCCCGGCCTCGACCTTCTGCTCCGCATCCCGATCGGGCTGAGGCTCGGATTCTCCCGCAGGGGCCTGTTCCTCCTCCTTCTCCGTCTCTTTCACAGCTTCATGGTGGTCTCCGTGGTCTCCGTGGTCGCCATGTGGCTTCTTTTCAGGGCCAGAGGAGAGCAAGTAATAGGCAGCCGGCACGCCTAAGCCCACCGATCCCAGCAACCTGTAGTCAATTGGGGTTAGCATTTTCATTGCAACCTGATGCGATGCATCGCGTGTGTTGCGAGGAGGAAGGAGGGTTGTTATCACGACTTACCATGGCAGGTCACTGGATTTCTGGACACCGTGTGATGATTCAGAAGCGTATGTGCGACGAGCGAATTGCTGCGCCGGTCTACGAGATGCGGCTCCAACAGCACGAGCAGAAGCGCGAAGGACATGAGCACGAGCGAACACCATTTTTAATTGATTCAGGATAATGAGGATTGGTGGTAAAGGGTTTATTATGCGGAAATGAAGCAATTGAGGTAAGATGAATAGAAGGAAGAGAAAGAATGCAAGGAGAAAGAGGAGGTTGGAGGTGATCGGATGATGACATGCCCTTGTCACTACTAAACAACCAGCTTCGGAGCGACTCCTGCCGGCGTGGGCTCAAGTGATGTAATGCTCCTCATTGTGGAGAAGACACCTACTCAGACAACAGGAAATTGCAATGTTGAATACTGTTTTGTTCTTCTATTTTCTTTCCACTGACTAAATATCACCAATTCAACATGTTTTGGTATCTCTATTACTATCCGAGGTCAAGGAGCAGGAGATTGCCAGTTTCCCGTGGTACAGCTGCCAGGGCCCTCCTCAGACATGACACAATGGGCTACTTCATCTCACTGGTCTGTAGATGAATAAAATAGATGAACCGTGAAATATCAAACTTAATGCTTTCCACTTCTCAATATTCACAACTGATATGTAAGGACGAATAGGGAAGTCTAATGGACCTATACATGTATCTGTTATGGTTGTTGTCTTCTGATCTGATAAAACTAGTGCGGGCGGAGCTGTCCCGTTTCGGCCTAGGCAATGATACACCTCCGGACCTGAACGACGTATTCCGTCAATCTAACCTTCTCCAACTTATTGTTATCGGTCCATGGTGTGGGCCACGTACAAATGGCTCTAACATCAGTAAGGCTTCGATCGCTATCTGTGGCAAGTGTACTTGCTAACACGCCCTGTCACAGTGGAAAGCCTTCAACTTCTTCGACGTCTCATCCGTCAAGCTACCTGAAGAGAGCTCATCAATATTCAATGTACGTACTTGACATCAACTGACCGATATTGCGACATACTAAGAATATATCCTCGGAATTAGTCCGATATTTCCTCGCTTTGTACTGGCTCATCGAATCTCTTCCTTGGATCCACCGATGGCTTTGTCCACCTCATCTCGCCTTCCTTCAAGCTCATCCGATCGTTCAAGGCATCCGAGGGCGGCCCCATAACACATATCAAACAGATAGACGGAACATCACTCCTGGTTACGATCGCAGATGATGCCCCAAATGAACCAGCTTTGAAGGTTTGGGCTCTGGACAAGACGGAGAAGAAAACGGGAGCCCCTAAGTGCCTATCAACGACCCCGGTGCAGAATGCTAGAAGACCATTCCCAGTACGTCATTATGCCCTCGGTGGCGCCTGAACTCTTGCTAAGTATTGAATGGGCAGATATCTGCGTTTACGGCCGTACCCGACCTGTCGCAGGTCGCCGTGGGCTTTGCCAATGGTTCCGTGGCGATTATTCGTGGCGACTTGATTCACGATCGCGGCGCACGGCAACGTATTGTATTCGAATCAGAAGAACCGATAACTGGACTGGAAATACACAATGGCCCGACAACTATCCTTTATATCTCTACAACGAACCGAATATTAGCGTTGGTTATTGCTGGTAGAGGACAGGGCCAACCAGCCCGAGTTCTCGAAGACACGGGCTGCGCTCTCGGCTGTATGGCTTTGGACAAAGACAACGGTGACGTTCTTGTGGCCAGAGAGGATGCCATTTATACCTATGGGCCGCATGGGCGCGGGCCTAGCTACGCCTTCGACAGTCCTAAGAATTCTATCAACATCTTCAAGGATTATGTCGCACTGGTTTGTCCTCCAAAGGTCGCAACTTCGAACTCGGGTACTTTGCGAAACTTCGATGTCAGTCAGCCTAATGATATCTTCAGCACAACCACCTTTACGTTGCTGGATACGGATCTGAAGTTCATTGCACACTCGGAGGCCCTCGTGTCCCCTGTAAAACAAGTATTCATTGAGTGGGGCGATCTGTTCATTCTCACTACTGACGGGAAGGTATGCGGGTTTATTTCGTAATATTTTGGCTATGCTAACCTGATGAAGATCTACCGCTATCGTGAGAAGAGCTTGCAACAAAAACTTGAGATTCTCTACCAGCGCAGTCTCTACATATTAGCTATTAATTTGGCACAGAAGAAAGGTGTCGACACTTTGCAGCAGAATGCCATCTACCGTAAATACGGCGACTTCTTGTACCAGAGGGGTGACTATGACACAGCCATGCAGCAATACCTCCGCGCCATTGACAACACAGAGCCATCACAGGTCATTCGAAAGGTTGGAACACCATGTACACATTGCACACTCATAACTAATTGTATATGAATATAGTATCTGGATACGCAGCGTATCCACAATCTAATCGAGTACCTTGAAGAGTTACACGACCATGATCGTGCCACAGTCGACCACACCACATTACTCTTGAACTGCTACGCTAAGCTCAAGGACACAGGCAAATTAGACGAGTTTATAAAAGCTCCCGGAGAATTAAAGTTCGACTTGGAAACCGCTATTGCCATGTGCCGTCAGGGCGGCTACTATGAGCAAGCCGCTTACCTGGCTACAAAGTACGGCGAAAACGACATGGTTGTTGACATACTAATTGAAGACTCAAAGAAGTATGCAGAGGCTGTGGAATATATCTGGAGACTTGATCCTGAACTGGTTCGTACTAATAATTAGCATTGTTCCACAGCATGATACTAATTAATTCAAGGCCTACTATAACCTTATGAAGTATGCTCGTGTTCTCCTCTCCAATTGCCCACAGAGAACGACCGAGCTTTTTATTGAATACTACAAGGGAAAGTACAAACCCATCACGGAAGTTCAGAATCCACCCGAGCCACAGGCGCAGTCTACTAGCACACTACAAAGCCTGGCCGCTTTCCTTCCTCTCCCTTTGATGAACTCTAGTGCAGGCACCAAGACGACAGCCACCGAGCCTTCGCCCGAAGTAGAGGACAAGGCAGAAGATGATACTCCGGTTTACCAGATCCCCAAGCCCCGAACTGCCTTCTCTGCTTTTGTGGGCCATCCTCAAGAGTTTATTACATTCCTAGAGGCGCTTATCAAGCAAGACGGCCTGAAAGAAGAAGATAAGGTGGACCTTTACACGACACTATTCGAGATGTACCTGGATACGGCATCTCGTAAGAAAGCCACGATCGAGAAGGAAGAATGGGAGACTAAAGCCAAGAGACTTATCGAGGGCAAGGATGTATGTACCTGATATGCACGGCTTGCCCATTCTTGGCTTGACTAATGTTTCTCTAGATCCCAATCTCCACATCCAGCGTCTTGTTACTCTCAGATCTTTCGGGCTTTCGAGAGGGATCGACTCTGGTGCGGGAGCAGGAAGGTCTTCGTTCTGATATTTTCCGCTCATTTACGTCTGCAAAGGATACACGCGGAGCTATCCAAGCGTTGAAGAAATATGGCCCGCAAGAACCCCAGTTGTATGTTGATGCTTTGACTTATTTTGCTTCAAGCCCGAAGATCCTTGAAGAGGCAGGCGAGGAGTTAGATGTTGTTCTCAAACACATCAATGATGAGGGACTCATGTCGCCGCTCCAAGTCATCCAAGCGCTCAGCAACAACGCAGTGGTCACTATGGGCCGAGTAAAGAAGTATCTGAGTGATAACATCGAGCGAGAACGGAAAGAGATATCGACTGTTAGTGCCCCGCCCTCAAGATAATCATGCTGTGAACTAATAATCTTCGCAGAATCGTCGTTTGATTTCCAGCTATAGCACAGAAACGGAGACCAAGAGGAAGGAGCTTGAACAATTAGGTAGCAAACCAGTCGTTTTCCAAGCTCGCCGGTGTGCACTTAAGTCCTGCGGTGGAATTTTGGACCTTCCTACGGTTCACTTTCTCTGCAAGCATTCTTTTCACCAACGGTGTCTGAACAAGGTCGATGAGGAAGCCGAGTGTCCAGTCTGCGCCCCTCAGAACTCCACTATCAGAGCCATCCGCAAGAGACAGGTGGAGTCAGCGGATCAACATGAACTTTTCAAAGGGGAGCTCCAACGGTCGAAGGATGGCTTTGGGGTCATCAGTGAGTTCTTCGGAAGGGGGGTAATGCGGCCGCAGAGCACCATGGAATGAAGATGTGTCTTCAATGCTTGCATCATGATACCTTTTGTATTTAGAATTTTATGTTTACAGACATACCCAATCCAAGCTTACGTCTTGATGTCAAATTATGGGCATCAAATGAACATAATCTTATCATCACGTGCACGCGCGTCAGTTCCGCACCCAATCGGCCACGACGCGTGATAAGCCATTGAATTTGCCTTGCCAAAGCGCAGCCAATGTCTAGTTTATCTCCTACTTTTCTCCACGTTATTACATATAAGTTAGATCCATGTCCCACAGCCGGGTGATCCAAGACTCCGACGACGAGGACGATCCGTTGGCAGCGGACTTCCCACCCCCCGCCAACCCGACGCATCCAGTTGACAACGATAACGCCTTCAATTCAGTCGCACAAGATGTCCCTATAACAGCCCAAGTACAGGAGCCCAACCACCCAATCTCAATCAACTTCGATGTGTTTCTTCAATCCCAGGAAACAGCGCCAAATGGACCATCGTCCTCCCAGCAACGGAGAGAAGAAAGATGGATCCCGAATGAAGCGGGGGGCGGCGGTTCGATAGGTGAGCATTGCGCTACCAGTACTCTGCATTGGCGGGATAAACTGAGTTATCTACCATTTACTCACTACGTACATGGTGATAGGGTCAATGATGACACAGATTGGTCTCGCGCAGCAACGGCTCTTCGACGATGATGATGCTCAAAACGCCAATCGGCATCTTCCCCCACATACTACCCTTGAATCGGAACCGATACAGCCCACTTTACCACATATGGATGATATACATCTCGTCCCGTCTATCGGCATCAATGGTCCACAGCATTTAGAATGCAATAGACTCGGGGGTGGGAGGGAATATATGTACCAAACAAACGACACAGTCACCCACCAATACGAACCTCTCACACGTACGGAACAACACCATCCTCAAAGTCTCCTGAGCAATGACTTCTCCCAGTCCGCGGAGTCATACAATCTCTTCGAATCATCATTACAACCCTCCCGAAGTTCTAATCCCGATCCAATATCCTTCTTGAGACCCGACGACGCCTTGCAGATCGACCTGCAAAATGGTGCCCGGAGGTGGAACTCCATGCAAGGAATGCTCTCTTCACCGCACGACACCGAACCGAACTCTTCATTATTGTCTCCCAAAGCCGTTCGCTCGCAAAGTGACAATGCGGTCTCAAACGTTGTTCTAGTTTCACACCACGAAGTACAGCAACATGCAGAGTCCCCCAATCAGCTACCTCATCCTGTCACTATTGAAACACCCACAGAACCAAAGAAACGAGGTCGTCCAAAGAAGCAAAATCCAGCGGAAATTGTTGAAACTCCAGACCTTCCACGTCCAGCGAACCAGGGCAGTAGCGAAGCAAATAATACTAAACCCGAGAAGCGCAAGCCAGGCCGGCCACCCAAGAATCCAAAGCCTGACGCAGAGCACAATGACGTTTCGAACATCGATGATCAATCCGCCCACCCAACCATAATACCAGAACCACAAATTCCTCCAAATGAGCCAGAACTCCCTAGTCTTTCAGCCGATATACCCCAAAACCACGCAGCAGGAACCACCAACTTCCACATCGAGATACCCAACCAACAATCCCCACCACAACAAGCACCCACGGAAACCCTACAAACTCGGGAACCAGCACCAAAAGAACCAAAAAAGAAGAAACTAAAACGCGGCAAAACCACCTCCGTAACCCTCCAGAAAACCTACGACCCAGATATCGAAGACGACGTAATATGGATCGACGATGCTCCACCAAAGCCCGTCATTCTCCAGCAAGAACAACATCCTCTAACCAGCGGAGTTTCACACCCTACAGTCCCTACTAATAGCGAACAAACCCCACCAGATAATACAACAGGACAAACTGAGCCAGCTCCGCAACCTAAGAAACGCGGACGCAAGCGGAAGAAAACCTCCGATCCGGTGATCGAGGAGGAACCAAGAGACAAGATAGGGAAATGGTCGGATACCCATGTCGAACAAGATCAACAGACTGTCTCGGTCACGGTCGACAATACTACGAATACGGCAGTCGACCAGAATACCGTCGATAGTTCAGATAGCATTGATGTATCGTGCGATCTGCAGGCTGGTTCGGAGAATACTCATTCTGAATCGACACCCGTGTTGCCTACACACAAGAACCCGCCCGAAACACCCAAGAAGTCTGGTTCGGAGCCGAAAACACCCTCTACGGCTCCCGGGGCGGCGGATACAGATGCTTCAGGCAACGGTGCGAGCAAAGGCCCCGGCAAACACAGTCCAATCTCCACGGGGAAAGTGCCCTATCGCGTTGGATTGAGTCGTAGAGCCAGGATTGCTCCGTTGTTGAAGATTGTTCGGCGGTAATCATCCCTACCAAAAAGCGCGTGTTTAGCCATCTTCTTGAAGACCCTTCACCTGTTTACTATATTCGAATCCCATAGTTGAGTTCGTCGACCGGCTGGCTATACTGTCTTCTTAATATGTGTATTTTCCTAACGTGTATATGATACAATCACCGCGATGGTACGGGAAGTGATAATGTCAAATGAGATGAGTTACGAACTGCATTCTTCATAAACGAGCGTACCATGTCAGTCCTAACCAGTATCCGGACAACAGGAGCATTAGTGGAAGAATAACCTAACTAATTACAAAAGAAAACGCTCACAAGCCAGTATAGAGATTAATCACTTCATAGCCATCATCCCAAGGTTACAACCAGGGTCAAAATAAGAGGCCAAGGCATCCCATCAACCATGCCATTGCTACAAACAAAACCAAATCCGCAACTTCCGATTCAGGTTGCAGCAAAGAGTTCGCCCCTGATGTTGCGGGACGCTTTTCAGGTCTATGTTTGTGAACAAAGGATGTATGTCTAGCTTTCTGACAATGACCAGCATTGAGCTGGCAGCCAACCCCACAATGCTTGGGAGTATTCCCACAATAGTTATTCTTGCCACAGCACGATCCGAACTTCGACCCCAGACAGGTAACATTCCCACCGCAGCGACCGTCGCGCGAAACGGCATGGTTGGCAGTACCGAGGGGCTTGGCCTTCCGAAGGATAGTAAGCTCAGAGCTCTCATCCATACGATACCAGTTCTCCTCGGGATCACCCAGCACTCGCCAACAGTCACCATACTATAGCCGTCTTTGGAGACTTTCTTGAGCATATGCTCTGTGAGGTTATAAACAGTCTGTTCGTGCACATCGTGAGCGATAACCAGCCAAGACTTGTCGGATGCCTTTCCACGGGCCAGATTCTTGTCGAAAATGTCCTTGGAACCCTGGATAGCATTGGGGCTGTCATGGCTATAATCTTCGGTATCAATGTCATACAGGATGACATGGTACCCTAGATTACCCATGTCTTTCAGACAGCCGGATTCCGCAGTACAACTGGAATATGGAGGACGCATGTACGTTGGAAAACCGCCCAAAATGTTTCGGAGAGCGACCTCATTCCACAGAATCTGAATTCGGCGTTGTTCTGGTGTGATTTTGCTAAGATCCTGATGCGACCAGGTATGACTGGCGATCTGGTGTCCACTCTGATACATGCGTTCGATCATCGAGGCCCAGGGCATGCCTGGCGTATCTATGGGTCCTTTGGCGTTATTGTTGCCTGTGATGAAGAAAGTCACCTTTGCATCGTACTTGTCGAGCAAATCGAGGAGATCCTCTGTGTACTTGTTCGGGCCATCGTCGAATGTCAAGGCAACATTTCCTGCCCCAACGCATGACCGGACAGCTTTGGGACCGTATGGAACCTTGCCAATTGTGGGTCGAGGGATACCGGACGTTGGAGGTCCGTCAGGCGTCATATGAGCATCGCAATGGCCGTAATCGATCTGGCAATCAGGCGAGCGACAGTGGGCTTTTGTTTTCCCGCAGTAGCCTAGGTCCTGTCAACCTAGCCTTCTTTGCGCGGAAGTGAAAGACCAACCTGCAGTCGAACAGCAACCATCATCGGAGCATTTGCCGAAGCCACGGCCGCATCGGGCCTGCGGGTTACGTTCCACCAAAGCATGGGGGATATCATTCCCGTCAAGCTCAGTGATCGAATGAATACCCTCGAGCGTACTGCTTGGCTGAAGGGTAGCACGCGCGGCTGAGCATGCTATGGTGCTGGCGATGGCCATCAATCGACTGAAGTGCATTTTTGAGGTATCAGTTGAGGATAAGTGAGATGTATCTGATAATATAGACGATAATACGAGATGGGTTTGTATATGGTGCAGTGCTTGGGATAAGAGTGAATGGTGAGATGATGAAGGACGGAAATCAACATGGAAGATAGTCCATGGGTGCTCACCCATTGCGAGCATTGCTCCCTAAGGAAGGCGCAGTATGACCCTGGTATAATGGCAGGAGCGAGGAGCAACCGTACCAGATAGTCGGAACATTAGCTGCTCTGGAGCCCTTCACATGTTCGTGTATAAGTTGCGACCACAGAGCTAACCTTTTCCACGATACTTCTAAACACTCCACGCCATTTGCATCGCATAGCCACTTTATCACTCGCGAGGTGTGGGAAAGATTGTTCAACCATGTCTCACTTTTGGGCTAGTAATGCCGAAAGTCAATACCTAATTTTATAATATATTATTGGCATACTACAATCTCTTGTTATACATACCGTATGAGTGGTATGACAAGCCATACGAGCGCTCCCCTGACTCCTGAGTTCATACATAGAACAAACTAATTATCACCAAATAAAGAAAGGATGGAATAGGAAAGGCGCACAACCGAAAATAATGAAGAATAACGAGTAAAAATCTTTTTAAAAAAGAAAGCTTGTGACTGGACAGTAAGTTCAATTTAAGTCTTCACTGATTGATTGCAAACGCTAAAGGCTAGCAGAAACCTGGTTGCGACATATATATAGCTGGCATTCTGGCTCCCAACAACACACACCAATGTGCAATTATTTTTCCTTGTCTTGACTCGTAGCAGCAATCTAATTCCCTCAGTCTTGTAATTATAGATTAATTACCTTATATACTAAGGGAATGATAAAAAGGTACTGGTGCTATTGCTCAAATCTCTTCTGCATTGGTACAAGCTACCCTATGGTTGCTATCCTATTAGACTATGAAATGGACGAATGACGGAGGGTATCCGAAAAAATTCATTCAACTAGCTTGATTAATCTTTTTTGTATCTAGTATTCTAAGTCGCGATAACTTCACCAACGGTAGCAAAAACAAACGGAGCGAGCGTCGGAAGATGGGGACCGAACTTGGTCGGGCTGCTCCTTGCGACGCTACCGACGGTGGCAATGAGGTGCCTTCGGTGCACGACGCTCATTTGTGGATTATTGAACCTCTTGACGAGTTCGTCGACGAACGAGCTGAACTGAGCCTCTGAAAAATGAGGTACCAAGGCGGAAATAGCGGCCAGCGCTCTTTTCGTAACTACGGTACCAGCTGTGTCGTTGTCGATGATCGACATCACTGATTTCTGGAGAGCCGTCAACTCGGCCTCTTTGAGGAGTGGCCCGAAGCAGGTGACGACCTGAATCAGAACATCAATCGCATCGCTGCTAAAACCCTTGGAAGTATCTTTCTCTAGCATGCCCTTGATGACGGAGCCTCTTCTGCCAGACTGAGATGGTGTAGGACCGGTCAAGCGGGGAATGAGAATCTTGGAGACAGACGAGTAAGCCATGGAAACATCTGGAGTAGGTGGTTGCCCAGACTGAGGACGGGGAAGGGCGGTGACAATGACGCGTAGAGCAGTGTTAGGAACTGAGGTATCGATGGTCTGGGATGCTGTCAGGTTCGAGAGCTTTTCGAGGATGGTAGTGAGGCTTTCGGAAGGCAGTCGATTTACAAGTGGACCGAGACTGATGATTATAGTCAACCATATATTCGACCTAAGTACAAAACGCAAGGCGTGTACTATAGACTAACCATTTCAATGCTTGATTTTGAACATCGCCATGTTGATCATCCAAGGCATTGAGCAAGCCGTCCGCCAGCCGTGATGAGGAAAACTGATCGTGCGCCAAATATGCAGAGGTGGGGCTGTTGAGAATCCCCAGAAGATCGTTCAGCGACATGTACCTCATGTCAGGATCTGGATCATCCAGTTTCGAGAGCAGACCATTGAGGTTCTGTTGGACTGCCTGTCGGTCCGCCATGGCTGTATACCCCGCACAACAAATTCCAGTCGAACAAGATGATAGTAGGTAAGCTGGAGGACAAATGTTGAACGTGGAGAATGTGGTATAAGGGGCGAAAGTACAGCACGAGAGTCAGGGTGGTGCGATCTTAAACAGGATACCGAGTGAGGTTGGAGGTACCTCTGAATGACTTATCGATTAGTCGGTATCAATCCAATCTAGCTTCATGGAGTGGCTGTCAAGTGGGGTATAGCTCCTACGGGAGACCATAGGGGTGCACGGTGCAGTTTGGTCTCCTCAGGCAATGAATTGTATCCTCCCGTAGAACTTTTGAACTACGGCCCGTATAGTTACGGATAATAGCATTCATCACTAAGATAGGCCAATATGACCTTGCTGAATACAGGTAGATTATTGGCAATTGCACCCCATAGTAGACACCGTCAATTCCTTCTCACTATTCTCCTTTCTGATTTATTCACTGTTAAGTGAATTGCGCCTTCCTGTTGTAGATGGCTATTCGAGGAATGTAATTTCGAAGTTCAAGAAGCCCCAGCATCTTTGCAATGAACTTAGGTGGACCAAGTCCACGAACTGAGCCACTTTGCACCATTATCCCTCGATTCGTTCAGGTGTCTACCAGAAATCATGGCGAAATAGAACCAAGAACATGATGAGGGCGGAATGACTCCCCCAAGCCTGACATTGAGCATATCACTGATCCGAAATCCCCTCGAGCCCACCCCCCACCAAAAACAAAGTCCAAAATGCCCTCAACAGATAAACTGGAATTCTCCTTTGGAGGCCTCGAATGAGATCCCCGAGAGCTTGTTGCTGCCGGTTTTCCTCCCGTTTGGAGCTTTGCGGTCGGCTATCCTGGTCCGCTGCCAGCCGACATCGCAGAATGGATCGATCCTGAGCTTGGAACAAGTTCAAGATTTCTTGGACTACAGTCAAGACTATTCTGGTTGGCACGACTCGATGAACTAGTCGCCGCGATTGACAATCCAGGCTTATACTATGAGTGACGACTGACGAGATCATCAAGATTCCCTCCAATGTCACGGTTTTGGGAAGATGGACAAATTCCTTCTGTTGTCTACAACAATCCATTTGATCTTCCTCGAATGTGTTTTCCGAATACCCTTATCACTATACAAATTGCTACAAGTGGTTGCTTAAGGGATCGGGTATCTGCTTTACAAAATGTCGCTGGTCACAGAATTCAATACTTGCTGAATTCCCCTGGCAATGTTCCTACACTACCAATTACAGCTATTTAGAATTACAGAAATTTCTTCAGCTGCAAGGTGTGATCTCGCTTTGCTTCGGCACGCCACAGCCCCTGAGATTTAATCAGTAGCCCTCTGGTTTGACGAGGTAGCTTGGGCTTCACTGGTGGAAGTGGAACAGGATATGCTTATTAAGGAAGGAGTGTATGTTGCCAGGATTCAGAATATGTATGTATCCGGTATTAGCTTCTTCTAAGGACCAAAAGATACGTCCTTGTTTGTTCTAGAATCAACAAACTTTGGGTATTTCAGCTCATGGCAACGCCAGACATCCATGTAGAACCGTGGAAGGGGATGTCTCAAGAATACGAGCAAAGGTGAGACTACCCAGGGACATGGTTGGGCTAGCCTCACTGTGTGGCTTCTTCGAGCGGCAAATTACAAAGAATTTGAGCAGGTGATATGCCATAATTGATGATGTTTTTAACATGCTCGTGTTCTAACATTAGACGTTCAGCCCTCTTCTCAGCTCCTGAAACCAAGTTAGTGCGGAGCTTTCTGGAATACGTGTGCTGCATGGTGACTAAACTAGGTAGGATAAGTGGTAGCGGGAGGGTGGTGTCTGAAAACACTGACAAATGAACAGATATGTATGATCGCCAGAAATAACGAAGGAGCTGACTCTCCTGTCTTAAAGCGAAGTGGCTTCTGGACGGTTCCATACCTATGGATCTGCGTGAGCCATATTGAATTGGCGAATAGAGTACGCATTCCACCTGAGACTTTCAGGGGTGCGGTACCTTCTTGTAGTTTCTTCTATCAGTTCTAGAATTTCGATCATGTAACCGGAGAGTGTATACAGTGTCGGATTATAGCGTGGTGGCGTTGACGTGTTGCCTGGGAGGTTGCCACACTATTAGGTTCCCATACTTATGGCACTATAACATTTTCCCTAGTATATCTTGGTTGCACACATATAAATATTGGCATGAAGCCTGATCTTTCGTCAGAACCATCGTGAGTTTCGTGGGCTGCAAGGAAGAACTAGGACGGCCTGATCCAGCAATGGCGAGAAAAAGCAAAAACCCACCTTCTAGTCGAAGACGTCCACCTATATGGTGGACTGCTCAGGAAGATGGAATCCTCTTCAGGACTGTCCACACTTGCACGATTCGTGGGGAGGACCAGTCTCCTCCATCAGATCCGAAGAAAGCCAGAAAAGATACCATCGCATGGAAGCTGGTTGCACAATCATTACCAGGGAGGACGAATAGAGATTGCCGCAAGAGATGGTTCAAGATCGACCGTCGCTGGGTGCAAGGGCCTTGGGCGTCAGATGAAGAGACGCGATTAAGGGAAGCTGTTGCAATATACGGACCCGAGTGAGTGTTATCGGCGTCGTTGTTCCGTTGTATCAAGGATATAGACTAACTGTTTGTTAGATGGGACGAGGTTTCAGTCTCAGTCAAAACAAGGAATCCTGACCGTGAGTATCTCCTCCCCACATAGATATACAGAGTGAATGCTCACACATATAACGAGACAAAAGAATGCTCGGAGCACTGGGCGCAAATTCTCCATCCAATCGTCGCCAGCAGAAGCCGGGAAGAGACGGATGTAAGTCGAATCTATTGCTAAACTGCCAGGCGTCATCTTACAAGTCTCCCACAGGATATCGAGCTACTAGATGTAGTTGCTCATGATGGCCATCAATCAAGTTACGGCCAGACAGAGTTAGCAGGATGGCCAATATTAGAACTCAGGAACCGGTAAGCAATGGTTTTCTTAGGGCCTTTTATTCCACTATTTCTGACTGTCCTGCCTCAGTGCAATGTCGATTTGCTGGCAGCAAAACTCTGTGCCTCGGCGTCCTCAAATTCCCCAAGCAGCGGCTGTGCTCGGACAGCATATCATTATGGGAAATGCAACATACAATACTTCCATCGTTCTACAAGAAAATCCTGTGATGCTCGATATCTATCAGCAACCGTTTGGGCAGCCCACCAGCGAGCATCGAACAATATGTGGCAACGGCTTGATTGAACAGAGCCTCTATGCATGCAATAGCCACGGCGTACCACAGATTTTAACGTCATACGCAACACCGACTCATGAGCAGTCACGATATTTTCAGGCACAAAAATGGGCCTTGGGAGCGTTAGCCAAGGAACATCACTCCATAACTGTGGTCGGGAGTGTTGCAGACCAGCAGTTGGGTCCGGTATTTGAGTATATGCTACACCAAGGGATCCACGCTGCCATCCACGTTCGTTGAGACGACACAAATGGATAGGGTACTGTACTGCTGCTTAATAGACGAATACCGTTTTTGGGAAGTGAAGAAGGTCTCCCGCTCATAGCTAAAGGTTAAGTATTATAAAACGTACTTGTTCGACGTGTATGTGATCATGTACATATGTAGAAAATGTGAGGTAGAAGTTGGCTAATTCGCTGAACTATCTAGGGACTATCTGTTGCTTAAATACCCTATCTAGATTATCCTATTTATCTACTTCTTTGTCCCTCGTTTCTTTTGTCTTAGATTCCTTTATTCCAGATTCTTTTGTCTGTCAGAGTATGCCATTATAGATATCCTTTCTCAAGAGGTAATATGGTGAATACTTGGGCAGCCATATTCAACAACATACGTACAGATGTATATACCTACATGCCAGCTAAGATGCAATGCCCTGCCAAGTGCATAAATCCGCCACCATACCGAAAACGGCAAGTTTACTTCGCCCCAGGCTGTGTCGTTCTGCTCTAGTGGAGACACTTCAGTGGCATATCGAAGCCTAAGTATTCTATGACGTGCTGTACTTAACTTGTCGAGCTCCCCCTTTATTTGAAATAACAAGAATGGAGCAACCAAGAGCAACAGTATCTCATTACAAGTTCAAGCTCATGCCCGAGTTCTTCGTAAATTACCATGAAATCGCCAGGCAAAGCCCAGACTCGAAAGTAACCACCCAACCGAGCCTCGGTCTTATCGACCAACCCTATAGCGCACCAAGCAATACCCAGCCAGACGATGAACCCAAGAAGCCGTGGGAACGATTCGCAGCGTACATAAACCAACTAAATGCAGAAAGCCCAGACAGCGTGACCTATAAGATCATCTATTTAACCAGGCATGGCCTCGGTATACACAATGTTTTCGAAGCAAAGGTCGGCAGAGAAGCATGGAATGTATGTGATCACTCTTCCCCATTTTATTTCACCTATCTAGTCAACCTCACTAATAAAATCAGAACTACTGGTCCCACCTCGACGGAGACGGTACCGTCTCTTGGGTAGATGCAAAGCTAACAGAAGCCGGCATCCAACAAGCGGAAGCGCTGAGCCAATTCTGGACAGATGCTGTGACTACGGAGAAGGTATCACTTCCAGAGTCGCTATACACGAGCCCTCTAGCGCGATGTCTTGAGACTACGCGGCTCGTGTTCTCCCAACCTATGGAGCAATCCGGAGAGCCGTTTCAGCCTGTAGTAAAGGAGCTGTTGAGGGAGCGATTAACGGATCATACGTGCGACAAGAGAAGTACACGGACGTGGATTGAAGGCCATTATCCTTCTTACTTAATTGAGTCTGGGTTTTCGGAAGAAGATCTTCTGTGGAGCCCGGATCGGTGGGAGTCTGTTGAGGAGCATGTTGCCAGGAAGCAGAAAGTTCTTGAGGAGCTTTTTGCGCAAGATTCTAGTTCGGTTATCTCTCTTACGGTCCACTCATATGCGATTTCGGCGATCCTTAGGGCTTGTGGGTATGAAGAGTTTAGAGTCCGTGAGGGTTCGACGATTGCCTTGTTAGTTCGTGGAGACAGAATAGGGTTGTCCTAATATGGTTTGAAGACCATGTATGCAGGGACTGTGCCATGAAATATAGTTTCCAATCGCTATGCAGATAGGTAATCTGAGCACAGTCTACTAGAATAATCAGATTGTATGTCTAGAGCATTTGACAATATGCGACTGTAAGAAAGAACTGGTGGCTAGCGAGGGTATATATCTCTATTTACAAAATATCAAATCGTAAATGCGTCACAGGTGAAATCTTGGAAAACAACAAGGCCAAATATAGAGACACAGAGGACTGCCGCCTCGAGGGAAGACCAGCTCCGTCGTGTTTTCCGTCTGGGAAAATGTGATATATGATTTATGAACACTTGAAAAGCCTGGCTATATGATGTCTGTCACTTTTTACCATCCGCGCCCATTGCAGATTGCCGTGTGCCAGTCGAAGAAGCTGGACCTGACTTGGAAGTTTCACAGAGTTTGAGATCCCTATTGAGGTCGAAGCTCTGCTGCAGCCAGCTGCCTGCATCGGCGATCGCCTGAGTAAGGTTAAAGCTGTCGGCACCTGGAAAGCCCTGCTGCCCTTCCTGAGCGGTGGGTGGTGTTGTCCCCGTTAATGTCATTGGGAGAACGCTATGCTGTGTCTCATGCCCAGAAGACCGACGGTGAAGAGGACTTGAGTGTATGTAACTATTGTCCTGTTCGCAATGTGCCTCACTAGAAGCTGACGAGGGTGGTGATGATAGCTTAAAGCTGGCAGTTTTTAATTTCTTTCTACCTGTTAAGTGCTTCACTGGGGACATAGTCCGACGGTTTGGCTTCTTTTCTGTACTGAAGGTAAACGGCGTAACCGCATCAATCATGCACTGGGTGCTTTGCCACTGGCCGGCAGTCATAGGTGCCTTGACCCCACTACTTGCCCCAGCTCTACTGGGAGTGGACAGTCGATGGAAAGGAGTAATATCCTTCGCTATAGGCGAAGAAAGGTTGGAGGAATTAGGAGTGTGCTGCTTTTCTGGAGATGCTATATCATGTTCCGGGCTGTCGAGGTCATTCTGGAACGACCTCTGTGCGTGAAGGAGAGCCGCCTGAGTAGAGAATTGAGGATCGGGGATGGTGTCACCGTCATACTCTGAGTTGCTTCTTGGTACTGCAATCGAGTGCAAGGACGTGATGTCTGTCATGGTTGGGTTTGCACGCACTTGTTGAGCTGACGGTAACCTCTCACTAGTGTTCCCCTTATTCACAGTGCTTGTAGATCGAAACTTCGCCGACTGAGAAACAGATATATTGCCAATCGCTTTTGTAGTGCTAGTAGAAATGAAAAGGTCTTTAGGGTCTTTGTCGACCTCAGACCGGCTATGTTCATTGGGATGAGCCAGAAACATATCTTGTGGAGATAATGCCTCTTTCTCTGCAGGTTGGTTACCTTTTGTGCAATCTGATGGGCGTGGCGCTTCTTCAGCGTCCATATCCCCGGCGATAGGGGATTTAGAGCTTCTTGTTTCGTTGGAGACACGGGGCTTCCTCCGACGGTACTCAAATTGCGGTAGATGCGACGATGGCGCTAGGACACAAAATGAAGGGCCTTGACTCACGGCACCGGATGTGGCCGCTTCAATTCCAAGACCGGGAAGGTCCTGCTCCTTGGCAGGGGAAGAGGCGATGCTGTTTGGGATCCGGCTGACATCGAGAGGGTCAGGACCGGGGCCATCATGTTCAGGGGAAAATGATGTGCGACGTTCTGAAAAGGATCCGTCTTGATGCTCAAAAGATGTAGTCTGGCTGTTGTTTCTAGCGTCTTTAGAGGCGCGACTCTTGGTTGAGTAGCGGGATGACAATGTTGTTGTTGGTGATGTGGGGGGGTCAACATTTTGAAAGCTAATTTGTTTCCGGTCTTTCTTTAACCAAGCTTCATTTGTGTGTCTCAAAGTGCTGGAAAGCTGCAACTGTGCGTTCGAATCAACTGGCCTCGCCCACGGTATTGACGTCCGAGGCGTGCTCGGAGAAACTGACTTCCTTTTTCGTTTATCACGCGAGCGACCGAGGGGAGCAGAAGCATCTCTACTGTGACCCGAAAAACGGACATCTGAATCTGGAGCGACAGTGGGTGGCCTCGAATCGCGTTTTTCCCGGGGCTCTTGGTATGTTCTTCTTCTCCGAGAGTTGGTTTCATGTATCACAGGGCTAGCTGGAATCTCGGGCTCTTTGGGCGGCCGTATCGTCTTGTGGTCAGGCGGTATCGTTCGTTTTCTATTGGTCTTCCAAGGGTTTACCCAGCCTTCATCGAAGCGCCCCCGTAGAGAAGCGGAGAGAATGAAGAGGGGTTTGCCCTGGAGATATGACTCGGCAAGTTTCTCAATCCTCTGACGTTGCGCATCAAGTTCCTCGTCATTCAGTTCATCGTCGGAGCCAAGAAGACCACTGTTGTCTAGATCGGATGTCGGCGGAGAGCATGTTTCCAGAGTAAGCGGCGACACCGGTCGACGAGGTGGCATCTGGGTGGGATGAAATCATCAATGGGTATGATTGTTTACTGTGCAGCAGCAGTCGAATACTGACTGCATTTGAGCGACCGAGGACTTGATGGTTGAGTGCGGCTGAGAGATCCTCATATCTTTTGCAACAATGTGTTGTTGGGTACTGCAATGGTAATGGACCGATAATGCTCCATTTGCGTCAGATCAAAGCTTTTCTTAGCTCTTGTGGAAGTTCCGGTGTGGTCACGCGAAGCAAACCACTTAACGCGCCCGCCACTGATTCCCGCAGCAACGTGGTGGATGCTGGATTATTGAAGGCCCGACGATGTTGACACTTCCTAGTGTTGGACAAAGCTAAATGCGGATTATTTGCAAAGCGCCCAGCCGCTCTGTAATTTCTGAGTGTTTTTCCAGGCTTCTGCATTCTGATTGGCCGCTCATTCAAGTAACACGTGATTGTATTCTTATACACCTGTAGTACTACTGTATTGTATGGTAGTACGCCTATAATTAATCTACGCTCTTCCTTAATTCTAATTTCTATCTCTGCCTATCTATAAATCTTACTTCTATACTCTATCCCTAGCTTGAACTGCTGGAACTGTTCAAATAATTGAATTGCTCAGCCGGCGTAGTATAAGAACAGAAATCACTAGTTTAAGATAGTCTAACTAAACTAAAGCTTTGCGGGTTGCTAAGTTATAGTGTATTATCGGGATCTAATATCTATGAGATAAAGAAGTGTTGGGGTCTAGCAGACAAATACAGACAATTCTTTCCTGATACAGTGGAATTCAATGGAGATAAACTAACAGAATAGCCCGCCCAAGCACCGCCCTTCTAGATTGCCATTGGAGAATAGCCAAAATCCTCATTGTATCTGGCATGGCAGAAATATTGGAACTGGAATATGCGAAGTATGAAGATTTAACGAGCAATACCTATCAACTTCGTGAAGACGGAGGTACAACTCTTGTGCGCTAACCTTGAACTGTGGTCGTATGCCGTTGGGTAGAGGATACGGGTCGGAGGTCGGATTGAAGTTTTCCCCCCTGAAATGAAACAAACTGACAACAAATAGCGGGATGGGTTGAAGCTAACTGCCTTAATTGATCGAAAGTCCATCAACAAATGAGCGAGGAAAAAATTCCAAAAAATTCCAAAAAAATTGATAATAATAAAAGAAAATAAAAAGAGAGGGATAAAAAGAATGAAGAATAAAGGGGCGACATCAATTCTGGTGGAATCAATTGCCATTGATGAACAATAAGAATACATGCACATGTTTTGGTCCTGACAATAATGTCCGACTCCTGTTTACCAAATTAAATTGCCCGAAACACTTGGAGCCCTGGCATCCATATTGACGCCTTGCAGCGGGTTGTGGCCTGCCAGTAGGATGAGGACTTATGCTACTCCTCACTTCCATTGGCCCTCAGCAATTCAGTCCAGTTTCCACTGCCAACACATACTCTGTAGTGGGTGTATGTACGGAGTAGCGTCCATCTCTTTTTTTTTTTTGACAAAATGGTGGGAAATCTCAATGACTTCTGCTTTGGGTTATAGCGGAATTTCCCCGACGTAAGGCACGAGTGATTTGACATGGATAAGGGCAACAGAAAAAAAAGCAAAAATTGATATATGGGGGATGCGCGTGGGAATGATAGATCTATCTACTGTGTGGTCGATTTTCCTTTTTTTTCTACCTTTCCCTTGTTTTTTCATTTTTTTTAATCAAGAGTTGTTGGTGGAACAGGTGGAAACTATCCTTTTTTAAGGTATATTTCTGGGGTTGCCCGGACCACCCAAAACGAACTAACTTATCGATCTGCTTGTTAATTCAAAGCGCCTCAAACTCCACTTCAAATAATAAAACCAGAATTATGCTACAACAACTTACTACCCAACCCCTCTGAACTTCCATGTTTAATTATATATTAAGATTTCCCCCTTCCTTGACGGATATTGCAGCTGCATGAGTGGGGACTCTATGTTATTATTACCTTTCTGTTTGCATTCACTGCAACTGTGGGATCGCGACGCGCGAACACTGCGGTCATAAAGCAAACCGACAATGAGCAACCAACCATGGCTCGACAACCTTTCAGACGACTGGGTGCCTATACCAGGAACTCCTACCAGCCCGGTGCCAGCGCGATCCGCAAATCATTCCCGTCGCACCAGTTTACAGAGCTTACCAGGCCTACCGAGTTCTCCTAGTCGCATTCCTGTACCCACGCGCCGATCGATTGAACCATCCCCCGCTGAGAAGAAAAAGGTATCCCGCCCTTGTCATTTTGTGAGAAGAGAACCACCGACCCCCAGGACGCCGCGAACCCCGAAGACCCCTTCCAAGTTACGATCCCCCGCACCGGACAAGACGAAGAAAACCCCGAAACCAGATCTGCCCTCGGCGCGTAAGCAGAAACCGGCCATGGACTCCAGGTCACCCCTGCGATCTGTGTCCAATGCGTCCACGCAATCCGGCCAACAAAGCACAGTGCAGGTGAAACCGAAGAAGGGCAAAACCAAAGAGGGCACTCCCGAATGGCGGAAAAGGCTGGTTCGGGGTGAGATACCCACGGGAGAGCAGCGTGACTTGTTCGCTCCTATCGGCTTAGAAGGTGTTTTCAAACCTCCGACACCAGGATCTGAGAAGACGCAGCATGAGGCGATTCCGAAGATGAAACAAAGGGACGATTTGTGGGATTTCGGTAATCCTTCGGATAAAGACCCCTCTACAAGCCCTCAGAGGTCATCGCAGGCACAGGACACCGACAAGAACGATGCTACAAATGCGTCAAATGAGGAAGATAGGCCACCAGGGCCTACTTCTCAGTTACAGCTGAATGCGAAGCCTAGCGACAGCCCGGAAGGATCACCCAATGCAACTTTGGAAATATCAAAAGATCCTGAGGAACCTCCTTCAAACTTCAATGACAGCTCATTTGTTACCCATGACGATACCCAGATGAGGTCCGCCACTGGACTGGAGGACCTTCGCAATGAGGGCATCACGCCTATCACCTTTTCACGCACCAACACATTGGAGGGCAACGCTACGTCAGAGGTTATACGGTCAGCATTGAAGCAAGTCACAAGCAAGCTTCAGAAGCTCTCTCTACCTCCTTATGAGCGCCCCGATTCAAGGGCAAGTGACAGTGTTTTATTAAATCAACACACCGAATTTACTATCGATCTACCCCCGGAAGAAGACATCTTCGATGTTACGAGTCATTCGCTACCTCAGGATCTCTCTATGGGGACTTTAGATTATCGAGGCCGTGGGCCTTTCGGGAACTTGCGCCGAGAGCAGTATCCAAACGAGAGCTCCTTTCAGAAGCATCAACTTTCTCCACCAACCTTCACCTCCCAGCGATTATCTCCTTTCTTTGCCGCCAACTCAAGGATTCGAAGTTCGCCACCTTTCTATAATCGGACAAATCCCATACTTGATCCACCTACTCTGCCTAGACCGTCGTCAGCTCATGTAAAAGCCCCGATACTTGGGGATGATAAGAGTGAAGTCATGCCCTCTTCAGGGAGCCCCTTGAAGCTCTTTGGAAATCATGATACTTTCACAAACAACAGGCTTCTACGACGGATGAGCCAGTTTGAAGAAACCTTTGGTGGTTTATCAGAAGAAGACGAGCCTGCCTCGCCTTCAGAAGAAGCTCGACGGAAGGGCGAGAGCCGAAGTTTCTTAAGCGCAAGGCACGATATGCTGGGTGAAAGTTCTATCAGAAGGGTTGAACGGCCGCGATCACGAAATACAGCAAATTCTCGCCTTAGTCGGTTCGGTGATGGCCAATTAGATAACTTTGACTTCGCAGACACGAGTCCTTACGAGCCAAAGTTGCTAAGTAGTGATGCCCCTGATGGAGAGCTCCGTCCTTTGTCGCGGCGGCGACGGTATTTACGACGTCCCTCGCATAGAGAGTCAAGCCGTCGCTCAGAGACTAACAGTCATAACTCGACGGGCAGGTCATCGAACATAGACCGTGAATTTAATGCGTCGGAAAACCGAGATCCGATTGCCCTGGAGAATCCTGAACAAGTAGAGCCAGAGTGGAATCCCGGGAGTCCTGCCAAAGACCCAAACCCGAAGAGACGCAGAACATTTCTGCGATCTCACATCATAGCAGGGGAGGATCAGGAAGAAGCAGTACTGTCCAACCAGCCAATTGATAACTTGTCATTATTACAGAGAAGCCTTATGCAACACGGTCTGCGATATGACAGTGACAGTCTGCTTCGGCCCCAGTCATCCGACCGCCCAAGGACGCCAACACCGAGCCAAACAAGAGGCTCTACAAGGAAAAGATCTTCACCAAGTAAAAATGAACCTGATGTTGTGTACAATGATGAGAACTCCCCGCCGGAGACGAATGTGCCAGTGGTCAAAGTTACTGGTGTCCATGAAGAAATTCGCAAGGGGTCAATCACAACTCAAGATTTCCTTAACGAAGCCACAAAGATCATGGACATTATCAGGTCAAAGGGCAGGAACGTAGGTGGCTTGTCGAGTGTAGAAGAGTCCGAGGCAGAAGACAAAAACGAAAGTGAAAGTTACGAAGATGAATCTACTAGGGAAGAGTTCTCGCGTCCCCCGAGTCGAGAGGGAGTCGATATGCGGAAATTGCGAGAGCAAAAAGAGACAAACCCTCGAATTCTAAGCCACCTCAAGAAGTTCCAAGAACATGATGACTTGGAGCTGGGCGACAATGCCTCTGTCACCTCGCTGAGCTTCGAGAACCAACAAGATTCGCCTTCTCGGGTGGATACCGACGAAGACTATATCGAGCAAGATGATGAAGCTGCGACAAACCAGGCATTTGAGAAGATGCAACCGGCAGATGACGTATGTGAGCAGCGTCAACGTAAATCATCCGCACCTACTTCTGGTGAAGATGACGACCTACCCGGTCTCTTGACCTTTAACACGCAAATATCGGCTAAAAGCCTTAGTGCACGTTCGGTGCCTACCGGGTCTTCACAAAGCTCACACGCTAAAGGTGTACTATCGTCCGACATAGTTTCTCATTTGATTCCAGAACAGGTGAACGGCCTGACTTACGACCGCCACAGGCATCAGTGGATAAGGGGAAAGTCCGAAGTTTCTTTCGAAAAGCCCAAAGGCGAAGACAGTGAGGATGATCCATTCAGAGATATACCCGATCTTAGTGTTGACGAATTGCAAGAAATGATGAGGATGCAAAACTCGCCTTCCCCAGAACGGACCGGGGACTCTGTTCTGCCAGAAGATGCCAATGACCAAAGTCCGCTAAGTCGGAAGACCGGCTTTCCCAGTTCAGTGGTTCGGCCGGGAACCAAGGATGGTGAGCCGTCGGTTGCTGCCAGTTCTTTGCAGTCTAAATCGGCTCGCTCTAACTCTAGTATTCCGCACTCGGCGACTGGAGTGACCTCGTGGGGCTCTGAAACCAAAGGCAATAGAGCATCCTCCAGCGAGGTTGAACACGAAATCCAGCTTCATGAGGGTCACTTATCGAAGCCACCAAGGCGCCAAAAAGACGGGAAACAACAAGCTCGTGTGGTCACGATAAGTTTCTCATCACCCCTCGTTTCACATATCGCATATAGCGACGATGAAAGTCCGTCAAAGCTCCGCAGAGCAGGTCAAGAACCTGAAACGGCGGCTAATCACACATACACCTCCGAGCAAGCCTCCCATCGCCACGCTATTTCCAGAATAGATGAGACAAATGAAGAGCAAGGCGATAGTCTGAGCTTAGTCCGACAGGGCAATGATGCTGTATCCACCCCGCTTAAGAGTCAGGCCGAAAACTCGCTTATGTGCCTCCGTGATATGGACCATGACACGAATCATAGCTTCTATTTGAGTCCTTTGCCTGACTTTACTGTCCACCAAATTGACCCTTCTCTACAACTAGAACTTAGCTATGTGGCTCAGCGCACTCACCCTAGATCTTTGCGTCAGGTGCATGGGACATTTGCTCTGGCAACTGAAGAGTTAGTAAAGCATATTACGGAAGTCGAACCTTTTGAGCCTTACTGGGAGCATGTTCGACGTTTGGTCCTTCGCCACAAAGGCTTGATCACTCTTCACAAACTTTGCGACTTTTGTCCTCGTCTTGAAGATTTGGATGTGTCTAACAACAATATTGGACAGTTGAGTGGGGTGCCTCCAACTCTGAGGACTCTGAGAATATCGCATAACTGCCTCTCCAATCTAACAGCCTGGGGCCACTTGGTGAACCTGCAATATCTGGATATTTCTGGTAACGAGCTGGAGAGCCTGGATGGATTCAGTAGTCTGATTCACCTGAGAGAACTAAAAGCTGAAGACAACAATATCCGAAACATTGATGGCATTTTCGAACTGGACGGACTTCTAAGCCTGAAGTTGCGGAACAATAGCTTGACGACTGTCGATTTTGAAGACTCAGAGCTGTAAGTACCCTTATTCCGGCCCAGACTGCTACAGGACAACCGACTCATTTGCTCTTATAGGGTTCGCTTGGAAGAGTTAGATCTCAGCCATAACCAACTGATGTCAATACAAAATATCGAGTCGCTCTCAGCATTGTCAAAGCTCGACCTTAGTTTCAATCAGCTGGCTAGAGTAGCTCCATCGGCACCTATGCCATACCTATCATCCTTACGACTCTCCAGTAATCAACTGCATAGCCTGGATGTTGCAGCTTTTCCGTCGCTTACCCTTCTCTACCTCGACCACAACTATCTATTCACAGTGTCGGGACTTGAACAATGTGCAGGCTTGGACGTCTTCTCTGCACGTGAGCAGATGAATACAGGTGAGCACAATGGTGGGTTTTTTGACGTGGACCTGGGTCTGGTAAAAGACGTTCGGAAAGTTTTCCTGTCTTGTAATAAGCTGTCTTTGCAGTGCCTGTCTCCGTCCAGCCCTCTTTCGGGCTTGCAGCTGCTCGATGTTGCATCTTGCAGTATCCAAAGCCTCCCCGCAGACTTTGCTCTCAACTTTCCGAACGTCAGGGTTCTCAACTTGAACTTCAACTCCCTGGCTGGCATCAATGAACTGGCTGGATTGAACTGCCTTTCTCGCCTGACCATTGCCAGCAACTGCATTGTTCGGTTGAGGAGACTCTGTCAAGTCTTGAGTCGGATAGGAAGAACAAACAAGAATAAGGTTTCTACCCTTCAAAAGGTAGATATAAGAGGCAACCCGCTTACAGTCCGATTTTATCCTCCAGCTGTCACTGGAAGCGGCAGAGTCGGAGACGCAAAGGATTTGAAGGTAGAAGATGAGCCCGGCCAACGTGAGCAAATTGGGTTAGATATCCAATCTGTGCTTGCTGAGTTTGGACACGCTGAGGACTTAGAGCGTTCTGTTATTCATGAAAAGGATGATGAACATATCGCCGACAAAGATGTCGAAATCAACGACCCATACACTTTGCCGCCAGCGGACCCCCAGGCCGACCAGAAATATCTGTCTCACTTGGATGAGCCGACACGGCTTCGACGCAGAGTATTTGAGCTGATGCTGTATGCGGGAACAGGCGGCTCCCTCAAAATTTTGGATGGATTGCAATTGCGTCCCACGCTCGAACCAGGCTCTGACATAGATCACGCTTGGAAGAAGCTTGAGAAACTTGGAGTACTGAAAAGAAAAGCTATTACCAGATGATTTCTCCCCCTCTGTCTACCCTTGTCCTTCTTTCTTTCTCTTTCCATTTTTCCTTTTACCCTTCTTTTTCACTTTCTCCAACTCCTCTTTTTATTCTTCATTTACGCCCCTTTCCTATCATCCGCTAGCGGCTTGTATGTATGAGTGTTTTAATGTCGGACTGACTGGCGTTGTGTCCCACAAAGGATTGCATATTGGAGTTTTGGCATTGGTTGAGTAAAGGTCTTGGATTTTTCTGCATGAGCGACTTTTTTGTGCTTCTTTGATGTTCACTACTAAATCCAAACTTGTCGATTATGCTCCCTGCGTTACAGATACCAACAATACAACTGACCGGAGTGGTCCAGTTCACTTGTATTTACCACTGAAAATGATTATTTGCTCATTCCCCTTGTGCGATGCATTCTATCTATCAGTTAACATCTCTAGCCTCGATCAACTCGAAATGCGCCCAACCATCGAAATGAATTAACAATCACAATTATCTACGCGCAGCCTCTACGGGAAATCGCATATAATTCTGTTCAGACTTGAGTTTTGGCTGAGAAGGTGTAGGCTAATTCTGAATATATGATGTCGAACATCAATGTGGTGGTATAAAAGCATCGGGGAGACCATTTGGCCGAGGAGCCCTGTTTGGAGACTTCATCCTGGACGTGATGACCTGCAGTCGTCCCAAGTCAGTAATGGAATTCCAGGGTCAGGGTAGTACTCTAGGGCTGGACTCGGACTTGGCAAATGGTCTCTCCTGACTTGACAATAAAAGAAGCCCAGGCCAGGGTCTGACTATCTACCGTCAATCAATTGATTGGTGTCTGCTGGATTGGGGCTCGTGCTCATTGATACACACACCTAAGGTGATAGTGAGTATTATACCCTTTGCAGTTGGTGAAGCATCGATAGTGAGATGGTTGGCGGGTGTTGTTTTTGTACTTTAGTACCCTGCACACTGTATTCTTCTCGCGGCGCAACATGAGTGGATCGGTTGCGCTGCGAAATTCCGTAACGGAGCTGAATCCCTGCAGTGGTATGATGGAACAAACTCGGAACAATGATTGACCATGTAGGGACTAAGGAAAGTACTGCCCATCACTGTTGCAACAACGGAGTTTCCGTCTTTTGGAAGATTGTGCGTGTGCATATTTCACATACTCTATGGCCCATCCACGCACAAATCAAGGCACGTCTGCAGCAGGCACTTTGGAGCAAATTAAAGAGACACATATATAGCCAGGGGGCTCTTTAATCACAGACCAATAGTACTCACGCCACGGTGTACATGTCTATGTTAGCACTGAGCATAGTGCTACTAACTACCGGGATGCTCCCTGGACTTTACGTACAATCCCATGTAAGATCAACAGTTAACTCATTTTCTATGGTCAGAGGATCGGGAGAGAAGGGACTGGCTTGCCTGTATTTTCGGTCAGTGAAATGATTTTGCATATCCACTGTTTCACGATCCATCCTTTATAGACTGTCCCCGCCTTGATCTCTGTTCTTCAAGTATACATCAACAATGTCATATTATGCACTTTCATTCCTACCACTTCTCTCTACCTTGAAATCTTTTTTGAAGATATGGTAAACCCAGTGGGAGGTCACGGCCCGACTCTTCTGATTGTTACTTGGGTGGAATTCTCCATTGCACTCTCCCTATTGCTGGCACGGGTATACACGACACTGCGAATAACGCGGCGCACCCGGATCGATCTATATCTAACACTTTTCACCTTTGTATGATAACCCCTTTTCTCTGTTCGAATATGCCACCCCACAAGAAAAGTTGAAGACTAATCGGGGTAAACATCCTCAAATGGTTTCAGGCCGTTGGCACCGAGAGCCTTATTGCGTTAACTCTGAGCATCCTCCACGGCCTCGGTCAAGATGCGACAATCCTGACACAAGATCAAGCCGCTATGGCCATAAAATGGAGTTGGGTGAACCAGTTGTCGGCTCTTTTCGCCATCGCGATGGGGAAGCTAGCCATTGTGGCTTTTCTGCAGCATCTCCATGGCCCCGAGGACCGCTGGAAAGTAGCGATACTATGGATAGTGGCGTTCAGTAATCTTGTGATCAATGTTATCATTATACTTATCGTGTTGACTCAGTGCCAACCGTTGAGCAAGCTATGGGATGACAGACATCCTGGGACTTGTGATTATCTCCGGACTCAGAATTGTGCTTTTTTCCAAGGGAGTATGATTTCTCTAGTCCATAGGATGGTGGAAACGACTGAGACTGACTTCGCTGGGATCTTCTAGGCTGGTCTGCTTTGTGCGATCTTATCCTTGCCTTATATCCGGTCAGCTTTTTCTGGAACGTACAGCTCAGATTACCAGTGAAGACTGGGCTCTGCATATTGATGGGGTTGGGAGTGATGTAAGAGCACTGCATCCCCTGGTCGAAAGACAAGCAACTTGCTCACGATAGATTACCAGCGCATGCATTTGTTCTATTGTTAAAACAACCTACCTCCGCGTGCTCTCCAAGACCGAAAATGTAACGTGTAAGTCACCTTATCGCCAATCCGTGGAATCGAATGGCAATCGCATGTATACACTCATACTTCTGACATCAATAATAGACTACTTGTCTCAGCTCATCACATGGAATGAGTAAGTCTTATCGACGAGATAGCCGTGAACCATTGCAACGCTGACTCTCATGTACAATAGAACGGAGATGTGGGTTATTCTAATCGTCGGATGCATTCCTCCAATCCGTCCTCTCTTGATGATAATATTCCACAAAATCCTGACCAGCGCACGATCGGCGACTGGGCGATACAATAAACATAGCCGTGATGGGACAGAATTGCAGTCCTACTCCCGTCCGTCCAAACACATGCCAAAAGCACCCAAGCCACATCCCCACGGGACGGACCTGTTGGTGAGCACTGTCAATGGGAAGGGAAGCGAGGAGAATATCCTGTCGGTCGAGGATGGTACAATCGTCAAGACAACCGATATCAGCTTAACATACGAAGTGCCGGCGGGATCGAGAGAGCAAGGGGAACCTTACGGGCAGGTACTTCCCCACGAAAGGATATGATGGGGTTGTGGTTCTTCATGGTGTCACTTGGATATGCGCATGACCTTATGGTATGAGATTTAAATAATGATCACCATGCAGCACCACTTCATACTACTAGGTAAATAGTAAAGTGTGGGCCAAGTCCGACGGAATCCTCACATTATCCGAAATAAATGGCTGTACTAAAGGTGACTGGCTAACATATGTATCATTTCATGTAAAGGAGGCCACGTCAATCGTTGCACAAGACGCTGAGACGCGAAATGAATGCAGTGTCGCACTGTCTGTAGCTCGTACTTTGGCTGTTGAGTCGAGAACGGAAGGCCATCGGAAACTAGTCATGCACAGCAATAAAAATTTAATATAATGTATACAAGGATCTGGGTACCTGCTGTGGGTCATGGCAACGCTATAAATATTCCTACCCATTAGTGCACACGCCATCCAACCCGCCTTAGCACAATAAGCACTTTACGCCAATAACGGTCGTCCTTAAACGGGGTGGAGGGCGAGATCGTTTATGAACCAGGATTGTTCAATTTTCCACGCCAGTCATGGCTACAGCCCACCCACATAGACAGTCCTCGGCCTGTTTAATGTCCGACCCCATGGCTGATTTGAACCCTGTTCAGAATGTGACCAAACGGTCTCTCTGTAAGCTCAGATAAGCTGTACTATCTACAAGTCAATCCCTTCCATTCTTCTTGGGGAAGAACGTTGATCTGCAGGCTCCCTTGCGTCCAGAGTCGTGACCCTCACTGCTCTCTTCACACCTGATTTCTCGGGCCAGTTCTTACTCCGCCGTTTTTTATATCAAATTAACCCCTGAAAGAAGCTGTCATGACGGCTAACAACATCCACCGTGGCGGAGGCGGAACCTTGGGACCGGCTGATATGCAAGTAGACATCGTTCCGGGAACAGATGTTTTACGCGACGCTGAGGATCGTCATTTGAAGCATGGCAGAAGAAATGACACTGTGTATGGCTTATCTCCAGTTCAATTGAGATGTGTTGTATTCGAAACTGACATCGTCCAGTCTCATTCCACAGCCTTCAAACAATAGTGACGATCCCCTCAACTGGGCACCTGCTTGGAAATGTTAGTGCCTCAACCTGTCCAAACGCATCGAAATACCTAACAATACATGGGTGGAAAGTAGATCTGGTCATCATCTCCCAATTTCTTTATGTCTTTGTTGCGGTCGAATCCTCGCTATCAATGGCACCCATGTTTCCATTGTTGGGCAAGGAATGGGGCCTCAATGAAACTCAGCTTGGCCTTCTCACAGGAGGATGCATCCTCGGTCTAGGCTATGCGAACTTTCTCATCGTTCCGTTCTCGAACATATTCGGGCGGAGGTTGGCTAGTATATCTTTGGCAGTCCTGACATTCCTTACCGTGCTCTGGGAAGCT
The DNA here is from genome assembly GCF_001204775.2 of Aspergillus nomiae NRRL 13137. Lineage (NCBI taxonomy): Eukaryota > Fungi > Ascomycota > Eurotiomycetes > Eurotiales > Aspergillaceae > Aspergillus > Aspergillus nomiae. Next base: position 41,681 of record NW_015378097.1, read on the forward strand.
CTTGCTACTTCGCATAGGGCCTTTCTGGCAGCGCGTGTAGTCAATGGTCTTACGACTGCCACGACAGAGAGTATCATGATGCAAGTGATTGCAGATCTATTCTTTCTGCATGAAAGGGGGTTGTGGACCGGTATCTATTTGTTGGTTTCACCCTATGCTGCTCCATGACAAAGGGAGCTAATTGAAGAGCAGTACGTCCTATTTCTTTGGTTTATTCTTGGGACCAGTGATTGCGGGCAACATTGCAGAAAGGTAACGGCCCATCCCCATCTGCTCATCTCTTATTTGGCTTCAGATGAACCACCGTAAGTTGTAGATATGTGACCACAGCTAAGGGAATATCCAACTACAGGCATGGATGGCGAAGTTTCTTCTGGGTATCACTGGGTCTTTCAGCCTTCAACATCATCACCCTTGCATTATTCTTCCCCGAAACAAAGTACCGACGCTCAGCAGCGACCTTCGGAGGCAAATCGGAAGCTGTAGACGAACCAACACCGATCACAAATACCGAAAAGCACGACGCACAAGAATCAATCCAGGCACCAAACGACAACGAAGCATCCAATACCAGTTCGCAATACGGCAAGGGACGGCCATCCAAGAAACAATTCATGCTCTTTCAAAAGCCCGACTCCCACTGGAAAGGCTTTCTGATCCGCGACATTTTCTCTCCCATTCGCGCATTCTTCTACCCCATTATATTCTGGGCCGGCTTAAACGTTGCAGGACCAGCGAACCTACTTCTCTTCTTTAACCTGACGGAATCTGCCATCCTGGCTGCGCCGCCCTATAACTTCTCTTCGGGGGCTGTCGGGTATAGCAATTTTGCCTTCTTCGTCGGTGGAACCATAGGGCTTCTAACTGCTGGACCGTTCTCAGACTGGGTAGCCGACAAAGCCACGCGTCGGAATCGAGGCGTTCGAGAGGCAGAGATGCGTCTTCCGGCATTGATTCCCTTTTTCATCACTACTGCCATCGGGAATATTATTGGGGGATTAGGGTATCAACACCAGTGGTCATGGCCTATTATCCTTGTTTTCGGGTACGGGCTCACCGGGCTCAGCGTCACTACTGTGCCGACAATTGCCGTTGCATACGCGGTCGACTGCTATAAGCCCATGTCCGGGGAGATCATGGTCGTTGCTACGGTTGTTAAAAATACAATCGGGTTTAGTATGAGTTATTGGGTTGCGCCTTTGGGTGCGAGGAAGGGTTTGATTGCTCCTGCCATGGTGGAGTTTGCCTTGACCATGGGGCCGATGCTGCTTGCTGTTCCATTGTACTTTTGTGGTAAAAGGCTACGGAGGCTTACTAGGAACTCGACGTTCCATCAGTGGTCGGAGATGTAAATCTTATTGAACTTTGGATAGGAAATTACGAGGCCACAAGTTCATGAATATTCATTACTCTCTGCTCGGGATGGATGTATTTGCCCCTGGTATACTTATAACAACTCATTATATCGGCAGAATCTCTGACAATGTTACGAGGGGCCTGCCCCAACCCTTTCAGCATACTCTGCCTCCTCAAACGGCCTGTAGAAGCGGATATATTTCTTGACAATACACCGCCACTGCAGCCGCTTCCAGATGTTCCCATTTCCGTCCAGAGGGCCGATGCTGGACTTTATTCAGGGCTTCTTTCAATTTAGTACCTTTGCTACCTCCCGAGGTTATTCGGAATAGTCTTTGTCGGTCAGCTATAAGGCCGGTGTTGGTTCCCCGCTTGATATGTCAGTTGTCCAGATTCATTGTTGAAATGGACCAAAAGCATGAGTATGAGAGATAGGTGGCGACTCATGATGTCCAGAAGGTAGTAGGCCAGGCATCTATGCCAGTAGAGTCTTCTATCGAGAACACCCCCGGGTTTATAAGGTCCATCTCATTATTTGTCCTGCCCAGGAAGTCCTGCATTGTCGGTTCCAGAAACGCCATTTCGGTAGTGAGGCCCACAATGGGAACTGCGGTCGGAGCTAAAATGTGGTCCACGTTTGCAGCAGCATCTCCGACTGAGAGACGGGACTGCTCGGGCGTATAACTGCGGGGGATAGCATTATTTCCAGAGCCGTTCGGTAAACACTGCTTTACTCGCTTCAGGTTTTCGTAAAACTCTGCCGCAGCAAGATTACCATGGTCTTTCATTCGCCGAAGGATCTCGATGGCTGTCTCCAGGAATTCTAGATCGGCCGTCGTGCCGATCGAGGGCAGAAGGCCTGACATCACCAGGATGATAGCGGAGGAGAAGAGGTACTGTGCGTAGAAGTACCCGTACATTGGCAGTGACCCGTTTACCCACTCCTCGGTTATCAGGGTATGAGAATGCCGGGCAGCGTGGATGCATGCCTCGCTCAATGTGATGACTGGCTGCGGGGTGTCTTCGTGATTGTCGCGGTGGGCTCGTTGTTGGAATAAGGCGTGGAGGAGAATCGGACGAGTGGCTAATATGACACACTTATCCATGTCAGTGACATACCTCACGACACACGTGTGTGTGTGTGTAAGACTTACCTGGTTGAATTGCAAGTGGAGAGACACGACGTGCTTCTGAGGAGTCTCTACACTTGGTAATTTGATATGTGCTGGCAGAGACTGAACCCACTCCTGCAACGCGAGAAGTAACTGCTGCTCTCGTTGTAGGAATGACTCCTGGTGTGGCTTGCGGGTGTAGATTTTCTCTACGATCTGGCCGACTATACGGGCCAAACGGATGCTAGACACTAGATATGCCGTATCAGAGAATTGCTCTTCAGCGTCGGGACTGGTAACCACTGCTGGGAGATCAACATAGATATCGTCGTCGCGAATCTGGAGAGGGAGCCCAATTTTCGACGTGTACATGCGGTCAAAGATATAAATAGCCCACCAGAGGCGCACACGGTGTTCGCGCTCGGTTGGATCCGCGCATTGCCGAGCAGGAATATTATGATTTAGCCCTAAGAATAGCCCCAGTCGCATGGCACTTCCAACTAGTATATAGGCAGAATGCCGTCTATTCAGGAAGTATGAGTATAATGACTGGTTCGCAGTTAGAGGACACGTTCAAAGATCATTGACGACACTCACCAGCAGTAGTAAGCTTTCCACGTGGATCAATCCCGGTCTTTCCGGTAGAATTGGAATTATCCCCATCGCACGCACGTAGTACCTTGTCCCTGGCACTCGGCTGGTTGGCGACGAAATCGACCGCGAAGAGTAGACCTCACCCAAGGCAAAAAGAGAGAAGAACTTGCATGTTAAGGCCGGGTCATCTCGCAGAGACGGTAGACGATATAGACTTTCCAGCTGCTCGAGAGTGGACTTGCGTAAGAACAAATGGTAGACACGACTAAGTTGGTTGAAAGCAATCTTAACTAATAAGCGGGCTTGAGCAAGGCTGGGCCATTGAGATTCGCCTTCCAGCAAGGAAGACTCAGGGGTATATTGAGTACGTGCAACATGGGCTATATTTGGATCCTCTGTGAGAAACTGCCGTAACCGTGTTGCAAATGCGGTGCAGGCAGCATCCCCCATATAGATTGGAGGAGCGTTCGAGTCATACGGGTAGAACCAAGCCCGCTCTCCAAGCAGAGGATTTTGGAGTGAAGGATAGGATTCTGGTGGTGGTGGTGGTGCTGCAGTGTCCGCAGTACTTGCTGGAGAAGGGTTGGGTGTGTATGAAGTACGAATCTGCTCTTTCAGCCGAGTGTTTTCTGAGAGAAGTTGGTCGATATAACTGTAAGACGGACATATAATTAAGCCCTAAGCCCACTGAGAACCAATGGGGAGTGTACCTTTCATTAACCTTGAGCTTCCGATCACGTAAGGTATATTGACACTCGTCTCCACATCCGGCCTGACTGCATCTAGCGCAAGGCTGTTCGCCGGAGCATTTGACCTTGTGAGAGTGGCATCGGTGGCAGCTGCACAGGGATTAGAGCGATGTTCAGGGTTTTGTGGACCACATGACTGACGTACGCGACAGGTTTCTTCTTGTTGCGCCCGTAAGGGTTATTTCTAACAACAGGCATATGGATCAAATAATTCCTCGGCTAACAATATCCCTCTAGTGATCGGTTTGTAGACACAGTACCTGGACAAGTTCAGTAAGAGTACGGTTGGTCGGGGTTCAGCTTCTTCGCCGAGAGGCAAACTTGGGCCGCTTAATCATCTATTCCTCGGCAACTTGTCAGGATGCCGATGGAAAATTGAAAAAAGTACTCCGTACGGAGTAATGAAAGCCAAATATTTACTATCAACATTTGATACCATAGTATCCAACAAGTTAAAAATGAGTGGCTGAAAAATGGAGAATAAACAAAAGTCTAGAAGGAGAGATTGAGTTTGAGTGGTGCGTCACTCACTACCAGGTGTTATTACAATGCGTGTATCAATTCGGATAAGGTTGACAGGATATATATCATTGCATTAATAGAACTAAATCCTATCACAGTTTTCAAATTTCAAGGACTACACTCACGAAAGTAATACTCAACCCTGAAGCAACCTAGACCCTGTGATATCTCGCCAATGAAACCGTATGCCTTACGTTCTACTCAAGCAGGTCATTTCAGAACTGATCATAGAACAACTCCGGCTGGGAAAACCCCTAGGCACGTTGAAAAGCGACACGATGCTTCACAAAAGCATAATTTGGCATTCGAGGGTTAGGTAGCTGCCATCAATGCTCGAATTACAGATAAATTGGATATGCATGTTTTAAATATCGTCTGGCTTGAAACTTACGTTGGCTGTCACAATGTACATACATACAGGTTAGGGTTCGGAATCGGATTTGCAGTAACTATCACCAGGTAATCTCCACTCAGGTTAAAGTAATCGACAACTTGGTGGCAATAACAACAGAAAGACTATGGCTTCAGTATTGTAGCATGTTACAATTAGAGCTTCGCTAGTAAGCACGGCGCAGGCTATGGCGTGACATCTTCAATCGGCTTTTCGGGAAGTCACCGACAAGCTGCAAAAACAATTTTTCCCGTTGAAACGAGTGGGGTGAACAAGGGTCAGAAGGAGTAAAAATTTCTATATAATATTTTCAAGTCCTAAAATGCCTTCTTTCGATGCCAAATCAAGCAAAGGGCTCAACAAATAGCGCATAGGCGTAATGGCTTTTGAGAGACCATACGCAAAGGTGCAAATCGCTCTAGTGGACAGCACCAGAAGGTATACACCGGGTGACAAAATTGAAGGAACTGTGCTATTTACCCCTCGAAGACAAATTGCCTTACATCAGCTACGCCTATCCTTTGAAGGTACTCACTAAATACTCCTATTGATAGGGCCTTGATATTTAACAATTAATACAGGTAAAACTGTAGTGCGCATGGACACCAATGAAACCAATATACCACTCCCCCAGTCTACGGTATCCAAGACATTTCTTCAAATGGATAAGCCACTCCACGATGTGACTTGTCAGAAAGCCGAGACACTGCAAATAGGCACAGAATATCGGCTGCCTTTCGAGTTTGTCGTTCCTGCAGAATTGCTGCCGCATGTTTGCCAGAAACATCACCGCCACGAACAGTTTCAATGGGAACATCTGCAGTTACCTCCTAGCTTTGGCAGGAGATCACAGACTGATGATGAGCCGACAGAAGACATGATAGCTAGGGCAATAGCTATTCAATACCACGTCAGATTCAGCATCATGAAAAGAAGCCAAACGCATGACATGTTGACTACTGTCGGAGACTGGAAGCAGGCTGTGCATATTGGCTCACCACGCCTTGAGCGAGCACCGCTTTTAGTCCCTGAGAATAGCACGTTCTACTGCCTGAGCCAACAAAAATACATCAGCAAGGGCCTTTGCCGAAGACGTGTTGGACTCTTGTCTGCGCGGACAAATACGCAATTGTCAATAGATCAAAGGGAGATATCAGCTGTGCTACCCATCAGGATCAGTTTGAAATACAGCACAACTGCAGGGTCTCCTTTACCAAAACTTTCTTGCATACAGCCCGCGTTGAATGCTCTCACTAGCTTTGGTCTGACACCGTGGTCAGACTTACCGGATCTAACAGAGCCGTCAACGTGGGACAAGCGTAACGACTACCATAAGCACACTGTATGCCTAAAAACAGCCGCTCCAGTTTTCTTACATTGGAGAAAAGACCCTGGTGTCAGGAGCAATACATGCCAAGCACTCCCTGCAGCAGATACAGAGTACGCTGCAAGATTGGAGGTACCAGTTACTTTCCCCAGTCATCTTCCTTCCACTCCAACATTTTACTCTTGCCTCGCTGCAAGAACATATTCGTTGAAAATATCACTATGCTTTCTGGTGGAAGAGCAGCGGAGCAGGACGTCGAGAATATCATTGACGGTTCCGCTACAAATATACTGAATTGAAAAGGAGCTAGCCGTATTTGGTATAGTGCTATAAATTCCATGAAAAGGTCCTTATGAGTAGCTACGCAAGAGGCTAGTGTGCGAGTCACGTGTAAACCGTCGCCTTTTGCTGCATAAGCAATGTCCAAGTAAACCGGTAGACAGAAAATGACAATACCTGGATGTGAACTTTTTCATATCTATAAGTAGACCATGTGCGATACGCAGCAGCTAAAAGATGCGTTTAATGCCGCAGGCAATTTTCTAAACCCCGTCCTTCAAAAGGGTACGCAACCACGAAGGAAACTTAATTTGACTTGATACGCTAACTAGATGCAAGAGGAGCTTCAAAAGTCCCGCGGGAGCTCACTACTTAAGATATTGAGTGGGGACTCAACAGATGAAGCCTTAGATGAAAAGTCAACAAGGGCTACAGTTATAGGGAGGGCATTAGACATACTGACTCGTATCCATATTGCGTTTGTCGCTCCAGTACAGGATGCAGAACACCCACAACCCAGCGGCGAGTCGGAAGATGCCGCTTTGGAAGACGCAAAGCGACGCAGGCTGTTACATGCCCTCCTGGACCTCATTTCTCTAGAGGGAATTTATCCATCACTCTCATCTGGGGCGGGGATTCCTCTTCAGCAAAGGGTGATTTCTGTATTGCCGGCCGGCGTTATTGCCCATCAACCACAGAAGCCTACGAATAACAAACTACAGAATGAAGTGCTTCTAGAACACATAATGTCCGTACTTTCGGACATCATTTGCGATGAGCGGTCCAGTATACAACCTGTCATTCGTGGCCGTATCTTGAGCGATATAATCAGTGCGGCGTCAGACTTAGCCTCGAATGCAGAACATTTATCCCAAGATAAGCAACAGCGCTACCGTGATGTGCTCGTGAAGGTAGTTGAAGAGTATGTCTTGATCAAGTTTATTCCACACTTTACACATACTGAGGAATCGTAGAACACCTAGCCCAGTTTTGTTGTCCACCCTGTCGAGCTTCCTTCAGTCGGATACAGCTCCGTGGTTCAAATCAATAGTATCTAGTCAAATATCAAGGGTCCCTTTACGTCACGACGGGGTTTTGCAAACAATACTCTTCCTAGCTTCACAGCTTGCTCCTTCACTAGGACAGGAGTCTCAAGACCAGACGTCTAATGGCCCACACTTTACAGTGCAGGCGATCATGCAGTCATCGCGCCTTCTATCCTCAGTACCTCAGGGCATGGATCCAACGCACTATTTTTCGATCATTGGGCCCCAACTATTGACCTTAATTGATGGAGATGATCCGGATTTGAAGAAGACTGCGGCATACGTGGTTGGTAATGGGATTTTATGCAAGCGTGCCTATGGCGCACCCGGCACTATAGGCCACTCTATCTTCCTGGAACCGCTATTCAAGACACTCACGGCTGGTCTGGATAATTCATCAAGGAATTGGATGATGTTATCCTCAGCTAAAGGTGAAGACTTGCCGGACCGAGTCCTTGTGCCCGAATCCTTGTTGGTGGTGGCAGTTGACAGACTGAGAAGTTTAGTTCTTCAGCCCCCGAACCCAAGTCTCGTGAAGAGAGTTGTTTACCCAATACTCGTTCCGCTCTGGGGATTGGCTTGTTTTACTTTAGAGAAACAACACAAATCTCTTAATGAGAAGATCATGGAAGTGTTACAAACGTACTTCGCTATATCTGTCGGAGAACAGCCACTGAAAAAGTTGGTTGATCATCTGCTCTGGGATGGAGGTTCCACCTGGACTTACAGTATAGTGCCAACCCATGGGATCTCCTTGGTTAAACGTGAGACTGCCAAATCAGATCGGTTGAATATTGTACGACTTCTAGACACTCTACAGTCTCGGGCTAAGCTTTTCGTCGGCTTACTGGGAGCTGATCCTAGTAGCGAAGAGCGCACCGGCGATATATTTCTATATGTGAGCGAGAGCTGGCTCGTTCAATCTCCGGTCAATCAGCGACCTTTTGATAAGTCTCATCTCGGCCCCGAGAATGAGGGTGAGAGCATGGAACGCAAGCTGGTTAGCGCAAAACTAGCAGAGACCCTTCTAGAGAATTTCAAAGATATCCTTTCTCGTCGGCCTCTCAGAGTACTCGAACTTATTAAACAGATCATAGATGGTGAGCTCAATCGCACAAGTACACGAAAGAAGAGGGACGGCGATCTAGGAACCGGCAAGGTATCACTCTCCTCGCTGGCGAACATTGTCCCTACAGAAGAAAATGCACAACAAGACAACGCAGAAGAGTCAGACTCAACCGAGTCCCTACCAGCCGTTTTCAGTTTACTATCCACCGTTCTTGCATCCCCCGAGTTCTCGGCATCGCAGGATACGCTGCCGGTCCTTGAAAATCTCAAATCACGACTGGACCAACTGATCCCTTATCTCCCCCCGTCGCTTGCTAAGCCAGGGACGACTTCCTCAATGCTTTTAGAAATTCATCTCACATCTCCCTCCGAACAGAGCCAGAAACGTCCATACTCCGAAACATCTGATTTTGAAACACATCGCCGAGCCCTGGCCAATCTTAATTCCGATCTCCCTCCAGTCCAGGCTGAAGGGTTCTCACTTCTCTCTGACCTGATTAAAAAAGCCTCTCCCGTCCTCGACATACCGTCTACATTAACCCTTCTTCTATCTATCATAACAGATCCGTCCGAAACTGCGGCTAATGACGAGTTCATCTATCTGAATGCAATCAAACTGATTGGCACATTAGCCTCAAGACACCCCCGCACAGTTGTTAAAACACTAGTCGACCGTTACACAGATCGAAATGAAACCGCTAGTCTGGACCAGAGACTCAAAATCGGAGAATCTCTGTTACGAACTGTCCAAGACCTCGGCGAAGCATTAACCGGAGAGACCGCAAAGATTTTAGGCGAGGGTATGGTTGCAGTCGCAGGGCGACGAGCACAAAAGCCGGAGACCCAAAAGCGCCGCAAACAACAACTCGAGAAAGAAAAACAACAGAAGGAGCGGGAAGAACGGCGAAACAAGGAACCAACAATGCCATCAGGCTGGAAGATCTCGTCGCCCACACCAGCAACAAACATACAAGACGACGAAGACGACGGTTCAGAGTCTGAGTCTCCTGAGCAAGCTGCCTATTCCGCCAATATCATCGCCGCCTGGGCTGCGGGTGCCTCGTCAGACGAGGAACCGGATGATCTGCGAGTCCGTGCATCTGCGTTGTCTATCCTGGCGACTGCGGTTCAAACTAATATTGCTGGCCTTGGACCTTCGGTGGCTTCATCAGCTGTTGACCTTGCGCTTGCGACTCTTACCCTCGAGCAAGACCCTGAGTCCGCAATTCTCCGACGAGCAAGTGTTGTCCTGCTTCTCGATATCCTTAAGGCCCTCGATACTACCCGTGAGGCTCGAGGAAGTCAAGCTCTCGGTTTTGGGTTCTCACTTGCAGATGACTCGGCCAGTGGTATGTCTTGGAAGGGTGAGAATGCCAGCAACCGTGGGCCTTCGACTATAGGTAATATCCCGCATATGTTGCGGTCACTCACGTTTGTCGAGAGCCGCGAAACAGACACCATTGTCCGTGGCCATATCCGTGTGCTGATTGAGAATTTGGAGGCTTGGGTAGAGAAGTCGTTGTTGTGGGGAATTGGAGCCCATGGTGAGAATGAGCCAAGAGTCGAACTGGGGGACCGAATTGCGGGCCTTCAAATCGACCCTCTTGCAGGAAGAAATGAAAGCGGACGGCCTAGGATTGAAGAAATTGAATGAGCCACTGCTGCATTTGCGAGACACCGGTGTACATTACGATAATACGTGTCTACTGTTAGCAAAAGAGTAGAAAACAGAGTGGACAAGCATGATATCTCAAATTTTTATGCTAGAACATGCAGACTTGAAGGGGTCACTATGTAGGCATTTCAAAATCAGGAAGTTCATCAGTGAAGATATTAGAGTTCACGTAACATAGGCTCCGACGAGGGTATTTCCGCAAATAGACACGAAAACATCATAGAGAAGCTCAAAAGAATTTTTAGGGATGAGTAATTAGTAGGGAGCTGCTCGTCCGCGTCCGCGTCCGCGTCCCCAGCCGCGGCCACCACCTCTGCCACCTCTACCACCCCCTCTGCCACGTCCAGGCCCATGACCACCATCGCGACGAGGATGTCGGGAGAAGTTCTGTCTAGACTCAACAGGCCGTGGACCAGCAGCTATGCGAGCTTCACGTTCTTCATCAGTGAGGTGGAACTTGTTTTCGATACCAATCAGTTCGCAAAATTGAGCAGTCTGAGGGTTATTGTACTCCGGTGGCATCTGCTCTGTAGTGATAGGAACAGCTGGGTCGTAGGGCGGGGCCGTTGGAACGAAGTTCTCTGGGATGCCCATTTTTCCAGGCTTTACAATGTGTTCCTCTATCCACTTTTCTTCCTCAATGATCTGGGGTTCGTAAACGGTGTCGCCTTTATCAGCAGCTGGTTTGGCGGTTGCATCGCCCAGCTGAAGGTCGTTTGTGAACACACGTGTGATGGCTAGCCATTCTTTATCATACTGCAAGCGATAAGGACGCTCGCACTGAGCACCGTCGGGATTTGAAATAGTACTAAACTCAACGAGTTGAAGAAATTCCCGGTTTGGAAGACATTTGTCCAGAGCAAGAAAGTGTGTGGTCTTGTTGGAAATAGACTCCGGCAAAGGCCCATTAACCGCGTATGTTTGCGGTTGAGGTCGTGCAAAACCAGCAGGTAGTTGGCTCCGGACTTCTTCAGAGATGTCTCCTGTATCTTTTTCGACATCTTCTGCGGGTTTGGCAATGCTATCAGTAGGACCTTCGTTAATGTTAGCTGCTGAGGTTGAGTGATCTATGACCCGCGATTCTGCTTCAGGAACGGTATCTGCAGCAGCATCTTCACCAGAGTCGCTATCTAGGTCCAAGTCAATTTCATCTGAATTTTTCACGGGGTTAAGTTCATGTTGCAACTTCTGCTTTTTGTTTACCGCGGTGTCAGCACATGTATCCCTTTCCACTCCGACGAGCTTCCGACCAACTCCATCCTCACCAATATCGACCCTTTTCCAGGTTAGGTTATGCTGAACCTCGGGGACAACTCCCTGGTGTTCCGTGAGGTATCGAGAATTCTCGATCGCTTCATTCTTAGCAGCAACCGTATGAAACTCATTCCAGGCCGATATCTTGCTTTGAGTGTCTTCATGGTCTGGCTGAATTAAGACAGGTTGCTGCATATCAATGCCGTCCACAATGCCTTGTGTCGTAGAATCGGCTGACGACTGTGCTGGCTGCTGGTGATGGGACCCTGAGAGGTCACCTTCAGACTTAAAAACATGAGCTGGGCTAGCAGTATCTAAAACCTCGTTTGCGGTACGCCCTGGCAAAGTATGAGCACTTGTCGTGTCCCTTTCACCGAGCAATGACGTGACAAGAGCGCCGTCGAACCCAAACTTGTTTGGAGCATTTGGGCCCTGGGATGTATTTCCCTGTGAAGTAGTTGGTTGTCGTTTCGCGCCTGGATGCTCCGGGATAATGTAATCTCCATGCTCAACGGTCGCAGCGAATCTCACATGCAAGTGAGCAGAGAACCAGTGCGCTGGGCGTAGACGATCCAGAACAAATTTCGCCGCCGAGTTTCCCAATTTACCGGTCTCTGAATCCTGCCGGAACCCTTTCTTTATTCTGAAAAGTGTGTTGTAGTCGCCGTAGTTTTCAATTTGTTTGGGCCAGTCATGTGAAAGGCCAAGATCGACCTGGGTTCGAATTTGGAGTAACTTGCGAACATCCAGCTCTCTGACATGATAGATAGACTGGATTTCATCTCGGTTGTATGGAAGCCGTTCGAAGTGTGGCTTTCGATAATCATAACCTTTCCAGATGCCAGACATGCCTGCAATACGTAAAGGACCACAGCGAATGACATTTGCCGCTCCCATGTAGTAAATGTTGGGGGCGACCCATCCACCGTAGTAGAGCTCAAATAAGTGGTTGCCAGCCTCATGATTGCCGCCGATAAAGATGGTTAAGTAAGGCGCTGTACGTTTTCCGCTGTAGTATTCATGGAAGTCTCCCAGCTCCTTGTACTTCTGTGGTACAGACATACAAGCCATATCATGAGAGTTTCTAACAGCCTGGTGGGGGTGTTAGTACTGGAAATATTACACAGAGATAATGATCATACCTGGAAATCGCCGCCAATGATCAGCAGGTCAACCCCATCCCAGCCTTTCAACGTCGCGGCCTTCTCCACTGACGCGTATATGTCATGAAGACAACCATGTCCCTATCGTTAGCACTGTGTTAGTATCATGGTAGAAGTAACTTGTAAAAAACGTGAAAGTCTCCAGCAACACGCCACAGAAATACTTACACAGCCTTCAAAGGCGACCCGAATAGATGCAGAATTGAGCTCCAGCGCCATGGTGTTACACTGCTGGACCGAGTAGATAAAGACTTGATACCGAAAAAAGCAACTTTTACTCTGTAATTTGAACTAGAAAGGACCCAGCTCTCAGCACACAGTGAGAGAAAAGAGGCAGTTTTGCATAATCCTCAACTCTGAAAAAGACAGTGACTCAGTGTCAAAAACACAGAAAGAAACACAAAGGGAATTGAGGACAAGTGAGGATTCTTGTGTGCTTGAGAAGAGTGGGAATCTGAAGAAGAGTGAAGGACAACGACAAAGTCAGCGGGTTTGTATTGGTTGCACTAAAATTAACTTAATTGGCTGTTGCCGCTCTGCAACAAATCTATCTGTCCAATGATCACTGCTCCTTTCAACGTATTAATACTATATGTTCCCATCTTTTTCTCAGCTCACACCTGCAAATCGCTGTGTTTAGTCAATATTTTGGTTCTCTTCATATCAGCCATGCCTTTTAGCGATCATGCCCCTCGATTGGGCTTTCTCAAGGATGCTGCCAGCTCTCTGGATTCTCTCAGCCCTTCCACTGCGGCTCATCTCATGGCAGTCCATAACCAAATCTTTCTCGACGAAAGCAGAGCATTAACCCAGCGACAACAAGAGGCTTCTTGTGGGGCTTGCGGCAGCATACGAACCCCTGAGTGGACTAAAACCATTCATATTAAGAAGAAAAATACAAAACGTTCCTCAGCAGCCCCAGACGGAGCCGTTATCCACAAGTGCCTCCGCTGCCGTCGGCGGACAGTGAAACCGTCTCGAAAGGAGCCTGCTCGCCCCAATGTTTCGTCTAAAACAGCTGCAGCAATAGAATCTACACCTCCAGCAGTTCTTCCTGCAGCACAACATCCTGATTCTACCGAGACTAAACCTACTAGTAAGACAGCCGATAATGCGAGCAGCAAGAAACGAGCCAAAGCAAGAAAACAGGGTGGATTGCAAGCGCTATTAGCATCTAAGCAACAATCTCGGGCTAGTTCTTCTCTGGATCTGTTTGACTTCCTCCAGCAGTAGACAGCTTTGCTGCATGATTAGCTATGTATTTTTTTATGCCAAGATCGGGCTATCGGCGATAGTTATTCCGATATATTTTGGGGTCTAGCGCGGGGTCTCTTTATCGGCCAGAGCTCTCTTGTCCAGCTCCGCCTCACGTCAACTGATTAGCTTTGGGTGTTGATTTACAACATACTAGCGTTCCCTTTAAACGAATAGCCAACTCTTAGATTAACTTTCTACTAACACAACATCTGTTCTATTTCCCGGACTGCTACGAAACGCTTGTGATGTCGTCTTATTCCCAGGATGACGAACATGATCCCCAAGCGGATGAGCTCCGCGAGACCGCCTTGGTGACGCTAGAAGCCTTGATAAGCTCCTGCGGCCAGAAGATGCAGCCTTACCTACAGAATACGATCAAATCCGCCCTTAGATTCCTCAAATACGATCCGAATGTCGCTGAGATGGAGGAAGATGAGGAAATGGGTGGTACTCAAGATGATGGCTCCGAGGACGACGGGACGGAGGAACCTGATTTGGATGACGATGAATTCGAAGATTTCGAGGAGGAAGGTGGCTATAGTGACGTTGATGACATGAGCTGGAAGGTGCGCCGGTGTGCTGCGAAGCTGCTTTTCACCGTCATCTCGACGTACGGGCGGGGTCGTGCGTTGGACGACTCTTCCTTGTACCAGCAAATCGCGCCTGCCCTTATTGCCCGCTTCGGCAAAGAAAGAGAAGAAAGCGTGAAGCTGGAGGTGGTTTCGACAATGACTGCCCTCGTCCGTAAGACAGGTGAAGATGTCATGATAATCACATCAAATGGCTTCCTCGAATCGGTGGGAGGATCGAAGAACTCGAGGAAGAGAAGGAGGCAGGATAGCGACGCAAGTATGATCGACTTTGAACCAAGCATCGGCACCTCGTCTGCGGTGGGCACGCCCGTTATTGCTCCATCATCACCGAAATCTGGCCCCCAGGCTGATCTGGCGCGCTCGGTGCCCCTCGTCGTGCAGAGCTTGGTAAAGATGTGGAAACAAGCTTCTATACCGCTAAAGCAAGCTATCATTGTATTGCTTAAGAATTTAGCACTCGTTCGGTATGGTGGCTTAGCTGATCATCTCCAACAAATTGAAGACCCGATAGCCGATGTTCTCAAGTCATCGTCTCCGGCGGGAACCTCATCCGCACCAGCTGGAGCTACAGCCAGTGCAGGCACTCTCCAGATCGAAACTCTAAGTCTCATTGCTGCAGTTGCGGAAACACACACGTCTGATGCCCTTTTGCCTTTCTTAATCGCATTGATCCCCGGAGTCATTGGTGCCGTCAATGACAGAAACTACAAGGTGAGTAGCGAAGCGCTCGGGGCTGTCGAGCAGATAGTGAAAGCTCTCACTCCACCCCGGGTGTCTGTTGCATCGCAGGATCTTGCAGCACAATTAGAAAAGCTGTATGATGTTGTTCATAGTCGCATTACCGACACAAGTGCCGACCTGGAAGTACGCCAACGTGCCATTCATGTGTTTGGGGTTCTCCTGGCACGAACATCGGGAGAGAAAGGTTCGGCTTTCATCTCGCTGGACCGACGGTCAAAGGGGCTTGCCGTGTTGGTAGACCGCCTGAAGAATGAAACTACGCGACTTTCAGCTGTACGTGCTGTTGACGACGTTGCTGTCCTGTGTGATAGGAAGGCAGATGTTACTGCGGCGTGGGTCAGCGAAGTCACCACCGAACTTGGGGCTCAGCTACGTAAGTCAGATCGAGTACTTCGAGGTGCCAGCTTAGAGGCTCTACGCAGTTTAGCTATGAATTCCAAGACCAGAGTACATTTTGATGGGAAGACTATGAAGGAACTAGAGGATTGTTTGTTGCCTCTTATCAACGCTGAAGATTTCCACTTCCTCGCCCCTGCCCTCATCATCCTTGCGAAAATGATTCCCGGAAACGCGGAACTTCTCGTAAATGAGGCTTTGGTTTCCGCTCTTTGCTCAATCGTCCTCTCCTCACTTGTTGGTACTGTTCTGAAGGCGTTGCTTCTTCTCGTTAAGGTTGTTGGAGAAGAAGGTGCCGGTGCAGTTTTGATGAAGAAGCTTTTGCGTGATGTAGGCATCAACGGCGACACATCTGTTGTTGGAAGGGCTATTGGAACGCTCTTAGTCCACGGCGGATCCAAGCTAGGCGTCAAGATGGATGATTTCCTCAAAGAGTTGCAAACTGCACAAGACGCCCAACGCAAATGTCTCGCGCTCGCAATCATCGGAGAAATCGGCCTACGAATGGGCCATGAGTGCTCGCTGACACCGGAGCTATTCATGACTCACTTCGATTCGAAGTCTGACAAAGTTCGCCTGGCTGCTGCCACTGCTCTAGGAAATGCAGCCGCGGGTGATGTGAAAACTTATCTGCCCACTATCATGAGTGGACTAGAAAAGTCCAATCATCAAAGCTACCTGCTTCTTCACTCGGTAAAAGAACTGCTTCAGCATCCCGAGATTGTTCGCCCAGATGTTGCTCCCTCGGCACTCAAGCTATGGCAGGCTCTTCTCAATGTCTCTGAAGAAGAAGACAACCGAGCCGTTGGCGCCGAGTGTGTTGGTCGACTAGCACTGATTGATCCTATAGCTTACATACCGCATTTCCAGGTATTATTCATCACCCCTTTTTCAGTGGTTACAACTGCTAATGTCAACTTTATAGGAATGCCTCTCTAATTCGGACCCAACAATTCGTGGGGTGGTGATCTCTGCATTCCGTTATACCCTGTCAGACTCAAGAGATACCTACAACGATGTATTGAGACCGTTAATCGTTCCACTTTTGGTCAACATGCTCAGTGATCGTGACTTGGGAAATCACCGACTTGCCCTGACAACCCTGAACTCTGCTATTCATAACAAGATGGATATCATCCTCCCTCACCTTAACGAACTTTTACCTGCCGTGTTCGGTGACACACAGATCAAACCAGAGTTGATCCGTGAAGTGCAAATGGGTCCATTCAAGCATAGAGTTGATGACGGTCTTGAGCTGCGGAAGGTGAGTAAAACGGACCTACTTTGTTTCATGCATATTCTGATAATAGAAACAGAGTGCCTACGAAACGCTTTATGCCTCCTTAGACACGACTTTCTCTTTGTCGCATGTCTCTGAATTCTTCGAACGCATATTAGCCGGAATTGATGATGAGCAGGATATTCGCACAATCTGCAACCTTATGACTTCCAAACTAATCACCCTTGCCCCGGAGGAGACGCAGAGGTCTCTGGATGCTCTATCAGAGCGTTACAGCGTCGTGCTGTCCTTTAAACCAAAGGATAATGCCGTGAAACAAGAACTTGAAAAAGCACAGGAAGCATCAATGGGTGTTCTGAAGATTACCCGAGAGCTGAGCAAGGCGTTTCCCAATGCCGAGACGTCCGGTGAGCACCACAAATGGAAGGCCTACATGGAGTGGGTTCGAAAGACATTCTCGTCACAGTTGAAGAGCCTTGATACGGAATTTTAGACCAGTACATTGCCGTCAACAAGTGATCATGCTAGGAGCATCTTTTTGGCCAAATCAGGTCAAAAGTATAGGAAACATTGTGATGGAGCTTAAAATGATCTCCGGTAAGAATAAGAAGTGGTGGAAACCCGAGTGCTCGCGGCTCATAATTCTGGTGGTCCACAGGTCATTAAAAATTACAAGTAAAGAAAATAAAGAAATATTTACCCCACACTAGCATTTGCGCAGGAGAGTCTAACGTAGAAACTAATTCGAAATCCGGTGCCTAGGTGAATTCCAGACCGCGTATAGGTCACGTGTACACGCGTCGCGTGTATTCAACCTTTAGCGTACTACTCAAATCTCGATGTTTTGGTTACCTCTCCAACTATTGCAGTTCGCCGACATCAATTGCCTCAAACCACTTTACGCTGCGTCCGCGATGCTTCTCCTTCTCGGAATCTCAGTCAGCAGGACTTCTATTCATAATATCCCTATTAGACCCTCTGTCTTCGAAGATGTGTTGTTGTACTTTCATAGACATTCCAGTTTGTCGAAGGTCTCCTCTTGGTCTGAAAAGACTACATTTGTACAGATCTTATTCCCTCCCTAGCTTCTCAACCTTTGTCTCTTCATTTGCTGCCTTACTGGTCTAGCGGATGTGACGAAAGTTGGGAATCTGACCCTAATGTTGACCAAGTCGGTATAAAATGCCATTATGGCACAAGTTTCACGGTCTCGCATGGCGGATGTGTCACATGGGCACCCGATGTCCAGAGCCTATCATAGGCGCTAAAGACGGGCTACCATGCGTTTCAAGCTCCTGAAAAGGGCGCGCGTCGGTTTTCCAATGCTGGGCGTTTCATGCTGATCATAGAGGATGGTTTGTCTATACCCTGGTGCTAGAAAATCTTGGGGAGAGAGCAGGTGAAACACGTCGGGCATCTTTATTCGGAGTTGTCTTTACGATAATCACGATGGCTGCGCAGGAATACCATGGGGGGCGCTCTCAACTGCTGTGGGATATATTATGCATCATCAGCTGCTCCTGTTGAACACAACAATTTGGTCTTTAGATCATTTGCCTACACACGGTCATGAAGTCAGTTTGCCTGAAGAATCCACTCGTCGGCACCAATTTGATCTCTGCGGAAGGAACCCAGGTTTCTCCAGCGGATTAGGTTGTAGCGAGGTTCTTCTGGCAACTGCGCGGAGTGATCCTTGGTCAACTGTTGTGATCCATGCGATCATAATGGTGCCATCTGGCTCGTTGTCCCGTTCCGCTATGGATTGGTTCCTGATGGATAATAGTCCTGCATGGCCAGGCAGTTACCGTCACTCTTTCCTGTTCCTCTGTCATTCGTCGTGTACGTGTTTCCAACATCAAGGTGCCTGGGCAACTTGTACCTCCTCTCCAACTCCTCGTTTCTAGTCTTTACTGTCTTTTCAAGGGCTAGCAAATCCCAAGTCACGGCACCCGCCATTTGATTTGCGCTCCATCGGAGATCCCGATCGGCCGTGTTAGCCATCTCTTTGCAATGTAGGTTGCAAATAGATTGATGGGCGCCGACAATCATGGCAATGTCCTATTTGCTGTCCCTCTCTTTTGGGAGGAAGGAAGCGGTTTTTATGGATGCTGTTTGTCCGCTTCTTCCAAGCCCTCCAAGTCTACAAACGCGGAGAGGAAACAAAAGCTTGTCCCTGGGGATACTGTACCACACACGAGAGTTTTTTCGAGGCAATAGCTTCGGTAATTTGGCTTTGCGACACGGGGATGTCTTCTGATCGATACAAATGACAAATTGGAAAAGCAGGTGGGAGATGGAGATTTTAGATCCAAGTCCGACTGGAAACTTTCTGGAAGGGTTTCGTGCATTCGATCTCTCTGCATAAAGAGCGCGAGGTACTATTGATGTCGCATCTGCGTTTTCAGGCTCTACCATTCTCTGCTGTTCAACTTCTGCCGAATCGGGCACGATGGCATGACCTCTTTCGACGCTGGCCGTGTCCTGGGAACGGAACGCTGAAAACTTCAGGGACAGTACATGTTGCTCTCCTCCCCGTTGCAAAAATCAAATCTCTACCCATTCGTTTGGTTGGTTGAACGCTGGGGCGCCATGCTAGGGTGTGTACAACGTGGAGCATATTGCAGGACCTCTCAAGAGTGAGGATCAAAGCTTAGGCTTGTCTGTGTGGCTTCTTCGGTGACATATCTCTGAACATGGCCGCTTACCATGCGGTTGCAAGCATCCACGGGTAGGATTGATGAGTAACGAAGAGAGTATACTGATGCTCTGCAATACAAAGCGTCATCAGACCCCGGGACAGGTGTTTGCGCAAGTGGCCTGTCGTAAGCCTTGCGTTGGCGAGCCGAACCATAGCGGGTTTGGTGGTGGCCTGTGAACCGCCGTTTCCTTGCGAGGAAACGGCCCCTTTTTTCTTATAAGTATTTCACACCCATCTGTATTGAACACAGCTAACTGCCATTATAGATTCTCTTACGAAGCTACTGGTAGGTAACTGGTTCCATCCTATGAGGGCTGGTGCGAAGTAGGCCTGTGTGAGTTTATTGGTCCATAGATTAGAGATACTTTCTCCATGAGCCCAATTCAAGTTTCTACCATGTTGTAGCCTGAGCCTGGATCTTTTCATTTAAGAGCATCATATGTGGGGTATTGTTTGACTCCATACAACGGTGACATAAAATATCCATCGGGCTGACTAATGCCATCTGCCCCTCCAAAAAAATTGTGCCCCGCCACAGCAATAGTGGAAAGTCAAGGAACGTTCCCGCGCTCGCTGGCGAAATTTTTACTTTCCTTGGACATCATTGGGTGCAGAGATTGTTGAATATATTTGTGGATTCTTCCGCTCATTTGCGCGTTATAGATTTCGATACCCTCTTATCTTGTTTTCCTTGTATCACAGAACCCTCTCTATACCCATCCTTCAAAATGTCGGTAGAAGATAAGCCAGTCCAGCAAGAAGCTCCCGTCGAGTCACAGTTCCAGAAGCCTGGTGACTTGGTCGAGAGAAATGAGGATACCGGTGTGATGTCCTTGGAAAGTCTTTGTATGAACTGCCATGAGAACGTACGTTTACCAGCTGGAACATGAGTGCTGTAGCAGCGCAACTAACTCGGCTTCAGGGAACCACAAGGCTGCTCCTCCTCCGAGTACCTTACTTCCGCGACATTATCCTTGAATCCTTCGAATGCCCCCATTGTCATTTCAAGGACAACTCTGTCAAATCCGCCGGGCAGATTCAAGAGAAGGGAGCCAAATACACACTTACCGTCCAGGATGAAAATGACCTCCAGCGCCAGGTTGTTCGAAGCGATGTTTCAATCTTCAAGGTGGAATCTCTGGGAATCGAGATGCCCAAGGGCGAGAGTCAGTTTACGACTGTCGAAGGAGTGATCCAGAAGATTTACGAGTCGCTCTCTAGCGAGCAACCCCTGCGCAAGGCCCAGGCACCTGAACTTCACGATGCCCTTGTACCGATTATCGAGAACCTTCAGAAGATTCTGAACCGAGAGGGCTTCCCTTTCGCCGTCTCCCTGGATGACCCCACTGGTAACTCGTGGATCGCGCCTTCCATCAACGACAGTGGAAACAACTACAAGCGTCGCGATTATCCTCGTACGCACGAGCAGAATGAGGAGCTTGGAATTTCCGCGGACCCCAATGCTGTACAGCATGAGGGACCCGGCGAATTCGATGATTCTGAGATTGTCGATGGTCAGGTTTACAGTCTGCCTACCGAGTGCCCAGGCTGCACAAAGCCTGGCTTTGTCAACATGAAGAAGGTGAACATCCCATACTTTAAGGAGGTCATTATCTGGAGTACATCTTGCGAGCACTGCGGATACCGTACTAGCGAAGTTAAGACTGGTGGTGAGGTTCCAGAGAAAGGCAAGCGCATCACCCTTAGTGTCGAGAATGAAGTCGACCTCTCGCGTGATATCCTCAAGTCCGACACCTGCGCTCTGCACAGTGAAGAGTTGGAAGTCACTGTTCAGCCTGGTACCTTGGGCGGACGTTTCACTACTGTTGAGGGTCTGCTCACCGAGATCCGCGACCAACTGCACGGTCAGATCTTCGACATAGATGATGCGAGCGGCGCTGGAGGAGACAGCATGGCATCCGAGACCAAAGAGAAGTGGACTCGCTTCTTCTCTCGTCTCGATGCTGCTATCAACGGAGACATGAAGTTTGTCATCACCCTCGAAGATCCCATGGCCAACAGTTACGTTCAGGACTTGTGTGCCCCTGCTGTCGATCCTCAGATCACCTCCGAAGATTACACCCGCACTGAGGAAGAGGAAGAAGAGCTGGGCCTTAAGGACATGAAGCTCGAAGGTTATGAAGAGGATGCAGAGAAAAAGGAAGAGAGCGCCGAGCAGAAGTCATAATTGACCTGTATTAAGTTGTTTGCCTCATGACTTACTTTTTCTGTAGATGATGTTCATTTCCTCACGATGTGCATGATTATTCTTTTCAGGCTGTTTTTCATACGTTTTATGCATGCATGCATAGTTGTCATCCAAGACCACTATGCCCCATTTCGCGCTCTTGATATCCGATGACGTTGTGGTTTGTTTACAAGGTGTAGTGTCGGGGTTTATATCACTTTGTTTGTTTGGAATATAATCATGGTTCTCCTGGGTGGTATACAAAAGCTAGAAGTAACACTGATTCCGATTTTCATTGAAAACTGTGTCTGATTCCATGCCATGCTGTTGAGTAATCCACTTCAGTGGGAAATAATAGCACTTCTGTGCCCATGGCTCCTAGATATTTTGCCATTGGATCACATCTTCCATTATGCAACGTTGTGCTACATATTAGAAATACCTCGATAATCACGTCCTAAGTAGTGTTATAAGGCAATGGCTCCTGCAGACCACACCCGAGTTGGTTGTCTGCAACTCTTCGACTGGAATGGGCTTAATAAAGTGGAATGGACTCCAACAATACCAATGGTCCCCGACAGCGCGTAAAACCGGCCAAAGATTCCCTATCCAGAACAGCATATCTGGTGAAGTCATTTCCTCAATGTCAGGTTTTGTGTATCACGGCCCTGGCGCCTTGATTCGGGGGATTTGTTTGGTGCTCGAAAATCGCGTGATATATCGCACTCAAACCTGCATACTCTTCTAGTGAAGCCCGTTCTCACTTCGCAAGTGGATTCGCATGTATCGTGACCCTGTTAATGCGCAGTGCCTCATACTCCGACTCCTCGCCCTCTTTCGGCTGCACAACCCTCCCCTTCTTGTCCACCTTCGCATTCGCCTTCTCCAACTTGCTCAACACATCACCACCCTCATCTTGTGCCGTCAAGTTCAACACCTTCCCGAAGACGGTGCTATTTCCGTCCAAATGCGGGGCAGCGGCAAACGTAATGAAGAACTGACTTCCGTTAATCGTAGCCCCCATTGCACCCTGGGATCCGGGAGCTGTCCTATCTTTGACGGGGCGCGCTGCCATTGAGAGAATTCCGCGCGTATTGTGCCGAAGAGCGGGGATGTGGATTTCCTGGTCCAATGCGCCAGGGTGATTGATCGATGTGCCGCCTTTCGGGATGTCGTCGAAGGGAAGCATGGGTTTGGTGCTGTCTTGCGATTGATGTGCTGCTGGTCCTAGAGAAATATCGCCTCCTTGAATCATGAAGCCGGGGATTAGACGGTGGAAGGGCGTGTTGTTGTATGCGCCGCATGCGCAAAGGGCGAGGAAATTCTACTCGGTTTAGCGTCAGTATACAGGTCCAGGGCGAAACAAAGTTGTGAGGTGAAAAGTGAGTTCGCGTAGAGGCGCAAGATATTACATACCTCTACTGTCTTCGGCACTGCCTCACAGAAGAGCTCGACTTTCAGGTCGCCTTGGGTCGTATGGAGCTGGTAGGTATTCCTACTCGTTAGTCGATGTCCCGGAGGGGGTATGGGAATTCGAGGCGTTATAATGAACTCACAGTGACCGACATGACTCTGAGAAATGAGTGAACTATGGATGAGAGAATAGGATGACGGGAAACTGGCGACAGCGAAACAATGGGTGGAGCTCGGACTTTTTCGCCGCATTTACGTAGTACGTATCTAATTGAATACACGGTCACATGACGGACGCCGATAACAACGCGCCTTTAGATAACGAAAAAATACACGGACATTCAAGGCGTCGACGCTCCGATTGTACGATCATTTGAGGTTGTACTCACGTCCAGAATGAATAACAGACCTGTTGAACAAGCATTGGGTACCCTACTGCCGACCCACGCCGATGACCTGCCTCAAGAGCTCCGCAGTTTGGCCTTATCTCTTGTCGCGCAATCTCGCAGCTTTTCTACTAGCCTAAGGCCCGAGGAAGAAATCGCACGCCCTTATGCTTGCGCCGAGATCGCTTGCCGCCGGTGTGTTTAGCGTCCTATCCCTGTCGCTGCACCATATTCTGGTTAATTGGTACACTGACTAGCTGGTTGTGTCTAGGTTAGCTCGGGCCCTTAAACTCCCCCCTTTGATGGGGCATCCGCCATGTCCTCCGCGTGCTTACAAGAAGCTCTATGCATTCCTTGATCGCTCCCTTTCGAATAGTGTAGCTGGAGTAAAGCGTGCAGGAAGCAGCTCTACCTCAGAAACCCCTTCACGCACCGGATCCGCTTCGTCGACCCCTACGAAAAATTCGAAGCATACTCGGACACCTTTGAAGACAGCAGGAACGCCGCGTAAACTCCAAAACACTACGGGCAAACCCACGCCATTAAAGAATTCAATCACACAACAAGGAAGCGAATCGCGCTCCCAGACGCCCCAAAAGCCCAAAGTTCGCTCTGATGGCCTTCCTGGCTCTACAATTATTCCCGATGCACCTGCCTGGGTGATGACATCTATTCGGAGCGTGTGTAAAACGTTATCTACACCAGCTCCACGAACGAGTACATGGTCCCGGCCTCCCATTTCGAGAACCCTACCACCTCATATTTTTGCGGGTGTATCATCCATCCTATATTTCATTTCACGGGCTTCCGCCCAGGATGAGGATGATTTCGACGAAGAAACCCTAGAGTTCGTGGAGCCTATCCTGATTGTGAAGGATAAAGAGAACGATGAAGATTATAAAGAGGTTGTCAATGCTCTAGTGGTAGCCGTGTATTTTTTGGCTCTCGCCCGCAGACGAAGCTCCTTATCCGAAGAGGAAGGGGAAACTAAGAAGCTCGACAAGAAGACCTTTTCTGAGATGCGCCAGACTGCATTAGTGAGCATTGGTCTCCCTTCTACTGAGAGACGACATCGTGAGGATGTCGACCAGTGGATCGCAGTGATAATGCAACAACGCTGGGCCAATGGAAAGGAATGGTTTGAAAACATCCCGCAGGCTGGAGAACTGGACGGGGACGATGCATATCTTTCGGATGAGGACGGCTACGGCGAGGATGAAGAACGGGCTAAAGGCACCAAACGGCAAAAGACAACGAAATCGGGTCGCTCGCTGGCCAAACACTCCTCAAGAAAGGGCCTTCTACCGGGTCTTGGGACCATGATGCAGGATCGTGTTGATTGGTTAAGCGACGATCGCAAGGAAGACTATATTGAGTGGAAGGCAACAGTCCTGGCACGAATTGAGCAGGTTCAAAAGACTGCAGCGCAGCATTTCGGCCCCTTGCCTGTCTGATATATACTTCTTCCGGGTAACGGGTCTGGAGGATAGGAGTTACTAAAGGCGAGTGTCGTTCTTGTTTCCTTACTTTTCCATCGTGTTTTGGTTTTCTTCATTGCCAATGCCTCATTTTTACCCCATGTATCACCAAAACTTGCTATTATGTATGATAGAGTCTATACCCAAACAGTCTTATGTATTAATCTATATGAAAACCTTGATATCGTTCCATTCCCCTACCTCACGCTCAAGCCTCTATTTAAAACACCATCTTTGTAGGGCTCTTTTAAAACTGTTGACAGTTTCTAGGGTCATTATTTGGACTCCCCGGCTATCCCATGGCATGAAAGAACCCCCTTCTCATTGATTTCTATCAAAAACTTCCCGCCTTGGAGCACCTCAACTATATCTCTCAATCAGAAAATAGCCCATATCAATCACACAGACCACTTACACAAGTTATACATGACGGCACCTGTCCACGTGGCCGTAGCCGGGTTCATATAGGTCATCTCATCCTGACGCACTTTCGCACAATAGCATAGCAGATTAGGGTTAGAATTGAGATACCGACAAGTCGAGCACTCCCCTCCTGCCTTCGAAAGTCCTCCGCCACTAGCATTCGTTAGCCTATCACTCGCAACAATATGCTATGGGTGAACAGAGGTCAGTGTAGTATACGTACTGCTTCATCGCGACAAATCTTCCGCCGCCGTCGCTGTTCTTGTGCCACCCAAGACAACGGTCCAGGCTCAGCTCCGAGTACTGGGTTTTCTGTGATCCTGGGATGCGGCAGGATGCCGTCAAGAGCTGCTGTTCCAGGCTTCCTTTAGAAACTAAGGGTCCTGTTTTGACCTTGACGTCTTTGCATTCCTGCTGCAGGGGTGATTTGGGAGGCGGATTTTTTGGGGGGGCCTTCCTGGGTAGTATTTGGAAGCCGGGTCGAGGGAGCACTGCGCCCGTGTCTGGGTTCGCGAGTGTGTTTCCTGGGGTCAGGGTTTGGCTGGTGGCTAAGGCTACCAGGTAGGTGGCGAGAAGGAGGATTAAGGTCCGGTACATCTTTGCTGGTTGTTGGGCCTGCGGAGTATGGTGCTGGGGAGAGAAGATGGGAGTAGCTTGTAAGTGAGCGAAAGTTGGGGATGGAGGTTGATATAAGTTCTTCCCCGGCGCCAAGTAGGAGAATTTTTCTGATCTAAGTTTATGCCGTGCATGTCTTTGTTATTGTATAGTGCGTCGGGAGAGACTCGTAGTGGTATCGAATGAGATGCTATTCATTTCATTTCTTCTATCTTTGTCAGGCTTGGCTGGGGCGCTGGGCGACCGGTTAAACGGCTGCTCTCTCTCTGCATCTTCAACGAGAGATGTTTATTTTGGAAATCGCAATTTTACGTCTTTATGTCTTCTTCAAACGGGGCGCACTGAGCAATTTTCCAATAGGGGAAATGAAATGTCGGAGTGCTGTGCCCCATGAAGGACCGGTGAAGTAGATGGATTTGAGAAATAGACGCTTCCAGTATACCTCTGGAAAGAAATTAAAAGGATGCGTGAATTTAATACGGTTGGGCGGTTAGAAGTGGTCGGATTATATGCGACATGTCTCCTGAGGGACAGATGGCATTTCTATAAGGAAGTTTATGTGTAGGTCATAGGTCATGAGCTCTGGATGGCCGTCCAGATCTGAAAGTGGTGGTATCCAAAAAGACATCGCTGCTGCCAGCACAGAAAAACAGAGAAGAAATGGTATCGATGTCTATGCAAACCCCCAAACAGCAAAAGAAAAGCACAGAAAGCAAAGACATCAATTCCCTAACAGTAGTGGCCAAGGGTATATTGACCAAAAAATCAACAGGCAAAGCAAAAGGTTTTCTAACCTTTAATACCAAATACTCCTTGTGCGATGATGGGGAATCTGCTCCTTTCCGTCTCTTTCTAACTCTTTCATGGTGTCATACAGAAAGAAATCTATCAAGATTGCATTGACGCCCGACGATGCGGGCTTAGCAGGGCTGGTTTGTGTAATGTGTTTTTGTGTAGTGCACTTCCTTTGTTCTTCTAATGCCAAGGTGGTGAGGCTTTGGCGGCGATCCACACTGGCCACATGCCCGTTAGGCTGTGTAGGCTTTATCTTGGGCTTCGCGTCTGGATGGTTCTTCTCAATCTCTCGTCTAATCAATTCAACGCACCAGATGCTGGTCGCGCGCAGTTCAACCTCCCAAGTAGAGCCACTGGGAATTGGTTTGAGGTCGCGAATATGGCTTTCCAGAGGTGGAGAATACATAAGGCAACCGAGTTGGTTTAGTATTTGGGGGATTCGGTAATCTGGATCATAGTTAGCTTGACTTCTTCCGTCAAAACTTGAGAAATTATGGCTAATGAAGGTAATCAAGGGATGGAACGCACCTGCAAACATTGTGATCTTGTTAATATCGTGGAATTCGCCAAGGCCCTCGCCGTTGAAGCAGGCCCATAGGTCCGCAACTAAGATCTGCGCGCGTTTATAGAGCCGAACCCTCCGTCCCTGAAAGCTGGTTTCATCCCGGAAGCAGGGGAAACTCTCAGCCATAAGGTTTACGAGGGACGCAGCTGAGTAGTTGGCGTTATAGATACAGTTGACAAAACTACCCTCAAAATCCTAGATAGATAGGTTGTTAGAACATACATAGGCTACTGATATTCAGGAGCTGCTGGGCATACTTCGCACAAGACTCGACCCGCTTCCCGCAGGCACTGGAGACGCTCTTGCAGGAGAGGAATCTCCTCGGCAGTTACCGATCGAAACACATGCTTGAGTAGAGACTCAGAACATTCGTCTTCATTCACCCAAAAGTAGGGGCTTGTAATGGGGATCTCTGCAAGTCTTAGCATCTACAGCGCACCGAAACAGATTACGGATTGGATCCTAATAAATATGCAGAACCTACCCTCATCCAAAGCCCTCTGCAACGCAGCCACTAAGCTCCAGTACCCGGTCCACTTCCTGCCGCGATATTCGATAGCGAAGCGTTTCTCCTCCGGGCGCTCCGACCAAAAACTGAAGTTTAGTAAATCCATGGTGAAAATGAAGTCCACGGTGCTTTCATCCTTGGTCTTGGGATGTAATTCATGCTCCGACCATGTCTGCGTGGAATATTCCTTTTTCTGCATCAAACGCCAGATGGTTTCGGCGGCCTCTTTGGTCTTGGCTGGGTTCAATGCGACATCAATAGCATTGTCGAAGACGTACTGCGAATTCTCCAAAACTTTTGTCTCTGCTGCGCCCGGGTTTGCTGCCCCTCCTCCTAGCCCGAGGGACTTGCGTAAAAGAGCGAGCAATTCGGGATCTGCTTCGTCGTCCGACATAGTGGTGCGGGTTCCCTTGTGCTCCGGTTCTTGATATAAACCGGGAAGAACTATCCAAGAAACCCCAAAATTTACTTTTAAGAGGGGTAAGAGTCAAAGAGAAATAGACAAAGAGATCGAGAAGGGAAATGGCAGGAAATCAGGTATAATTGATACAGAAAAAAAAGAAAAGGAGGGAACAAAGACCGACAGTATTAGCGCACCGAATTCCCCACGACCGTTTGTACTCCTTTGAACCTTGAACCAAAAGCGACGATCAGGCAAAAAGTCTGGTTACTTTGGTGGACGATCGGTTGGGCAAGAATAGCGAGTCAAGTTTTGTTAATTTGATAAGGACCCATAGACACCTTTGAATTTGGTTGCTTTTTGGACATTTAAAAATGGGTCCCAAAATCCCCTTTCATTTACGCACAATGTCATGGAACCAAAAAAAATTTCATTGACCCTTGCCTCAACAAAAGGAATGGATCTCATCTAAGACCATTGGTTCTTTTTTCTTTTTTGGTTCAAGTCGATAAGGCCCTGGTTAGTCAGCCCAAGAGACATTGCGATTGGCTCCTCACCAATGAACCTGAATCCAAGTACCAGAGGTATAAAAAGGTGGAAAATTGGGACAGGCAACAAGCAACGACTCCCCACTAAGATATGTACACTTACTATGGTATTACTATGATTGCATTGAAAATCTTCCACGTCTTAGAGAGAGTCAACTACTATATTATCAGATAATCACGGGCACCTCCATCCTATCTTTTCTTTGCTTTATGAGGGTAGGCTAACCAAAGTATGGTTAATAATACTGGGGAGTATGAGCGATCTTCCACTTCATGGTCTCTTTTTGGGGGCTTGCATTGGATCCGCCTACTACACAGTATGGGCCGGAGTGCGGACGCTTGGTCCGGCAAACAAGATTGCCTTGGAGAATTGTAGGAGTCAAGAAAGAAGTCATTACAAATAATCTGATCATTGATAGGGCCTTCTAATAATATCCTCGTTGTACTCTTCGTGCAGGACCGAAACATGAATTTATTCCCAACGCCATGTTTGACCTTTGAGGACATGCTATAATGGTAAATTGTGTTACAAATAAGTACTATGGTAGATAGAACTCTTCAATGAATTCATGACTAGCTGCAGTCACTCGGTCCAATATGTGTGATTTGAACAGCAGGGAATCAATTCCCCAGTTAGACTGACCAAATTGTTCATATAAAGGGACGACTTTCTGCAATGCATGTATGTACACATTTCTCCCACCCCAAATATCATTGAATGTACTTTTTCTAGTAGGAAAGCTACTGTACGTTCTGGTTGAATGTGGGAAGCTGGATGGCCAATAAGTGGGACTAGCCTGATGTGATCAAGAACACCGCATAAAAAGAGGATGACCAATAAATTCAATTCAGCTTGATTGCTCTAGGGTCCAATCGTGCGATCGCATCCGCTGTCCGAGACTTTTAGTAGAACCACTATTATGCATGACTAGCTTTTCCTTACTCATTAAAAGGGAGAAGGGAAAAAATAACAAAAATATAAGAAGGAATAGGAAGTCTCGTGTTCTGGACAGCGGTGTCGTCATTGCTCATTCCAGGCCCCCAATTCGGGACTAATTAAAGCGCGGTGCTTCTCCGACGCATTTCGCATTTCCCGAAATCAATCATCCGGTCCTGGACTTTCGCTCATTTCTGCTGTCCCCTGCAGCGTCGCTCTGTTCACTGTTCCTTGCTGAATCCTCTCTCATTTGGCGATGACTGTCGCCCTGTTCTGACCTCAGCTGCCACTCATTCCACCTTCACATTGCTCTCGCGCCCTCAATCATGCCGCGAGACACCTACTCCAAGCGCTCGCTCGGGACCTTGTCCAGACGCTTAAAGGAGGTATGTATAATACTTCTGACCCTGTGGTTGTGCTCGTTTCTATCTCAGAAGCTGATTCATGTCATTCTCTCTAGTCGCGCGTACTCCTTGTGGGCGCTGGTGGGATCGGCTGCGAGCTGCTGAAGAACCTCTTGCTCTCTGGCTTTGGCGAAATCCACATCATCGATCTTGATACCATCGACCTGAGCAATTTGAATCGTCAGTTCCTCTTTCGCTTTGAACACATTAAAAAATCAAAGGCATTGGTGCGTCACACACTGAACCGTCCACCCTTTATGCCCCGCCCGTGGCGTCACCTGCGCAACGTCCCACCCTGATACCCTTCCGGCACCTTTCATTATCTCAGGACGAAGAGAATCTGACGAATGTCTTTTCCTGAACACAGGTCGCGAAGGAAGTTGCCCAGAAGTTTCAACCAAGCGCAAAGCTCGAAGCCTACCATGCGAACATCAAGGACAGCCGGTTCAACGTGGATTGGTTCGCGAATTTCGACGTGGTCTTCAATGCGCTTGACAATCTGGACGCGCGTCGCCATGTCAACAGGATGTGCCTAGCTGCTGATGTGCCACTGATCGAAAGCGGAACTACCGGATTTAACGGTCAGGTTCAGGTCATCAAGAAGGTAGGATATGGGGGCGGCCCACTGCGTCCACATGAGTCTGCTGGGTTTAATTGACCGCCGACAGGGCCAAACGGAATGCTACGATTGCAACTCAAAGGAAGTCCCCAAGTCATTCCCCGTGTGCACCATCCGCAGTACCCCGAGCCAACCTATTCATTGTATTGTCTGGGCGAAAAGCTATCTTTTCCCGTAAGTTATTGGAGAGGGTATACTCGGCAAGATATACACTAAGCAGGTCTAGCGAGCTTTTTGGGACAAGTGAGGACGAGACGCCAGAATTGGATAGTACTGAAGATGCCAGTAATGGTGAGTCATATTGATGAATTTCCACCCAGCCTTGGGCAAAGATTGCTAACTCTGCCCAGCGGAAGAAATTGCGAATCTACGAAAAGAGGCACAGGCTCTCAAAGAAATCCGCGAATCAATGGGCTCCCCCGAATTCGCTCACAAGGTATTTACAAAGGTTTTCAAGGAGGACATAGACCGACTACGCGGTATGGAGGATATGTGGAAGACCCGCAAGGCCCCGGAGCCCCTGGACTTTGAGAAGATACAGGGAGATGCTTCGTCAATTGAGCCTACTATTTCTAGTAACGATCAAAAAGTCTGGACTTTGGCCGAGGACTTGGTCGTTTTTAAGGATAGGTTCGACTTATTCCTCGTTCCTCCAGTGGTGATTCTTTTGACTGATATGTATCACAGCTTGGATCGACTGAGCAAACGGCTGAAGACACTGCTAGACACCACAAAGAATGACGTCAAGCCCATCCTGGTGTTTGATAAGGACGATGTGGATACACTAGACTTTGTCACCGCCAGTGCTAACCTGCGAGCAACAATATTCGGGATTGAGCCTAAATCAAAGTTCGATACAAAACGTAAGTGCTTTAGCAATGGGACGCTGTGACAGACCCAGGTTTTGCTGACTGTGAGCAGAAATGGCTGGTAATATTATACCAGCAATCGCGACCACAAACGCTATGACTGCTGGCCTATGTGTCCTACAGGCATTCAAGGTCTTGAAGGATGACTACGGACATGCCAAAATGGTAGGTATCTTTTGCCTTGAGTCATGTGGCCTCGATTTAACTCGTCCAAAATAGATCTTTCTCGAACGATCAGGTGCCCGTGCAATTAATTCCGATTCTTTGAAGCCACCCAACCCCAACTGCCCTGTTTGCTCGGTCGCCCAGGCCAGGGTAAAGATTAACCCGGAGCAGGCCACAATCAACGACTTGGTGCAGGATATCCTCCGCTCGCAGCTAGGGTATGGTGAAGAGCTTTCAGTCAGCAACGAGTTGGGCACAATTTATGACCCCGACCTGGAAGACAATTTGACTAAAAAGTTATCGGAACTGGGTGTGAGCAATGAAAGCCTCATCACAATCATAGACGAGGAGGACGAGCAACCGCGTGTGAACCTTGAACTAGTTGTCATGACTGAGAAGTAAGCCTCCGGCTATCTACCTCTGAAGTCAACCGACTTAATTGAATAGATTACTGACAATTAAATAGGCCCGAGTCGTCGGCACCAGAACAAAAGCCAATCACTTTAGTCAAGGTCCCTGAAATTCCCCGGAAACCACAGGCACCTACGCCTACCGTTAGCGAGCACGTTAATGGCACTTCAGATCCGAACAAGCGCAAGCGTAATGCCGAGGAAGCCGGCCTTACTAACGGTGAAGACCGTTCAAAGCGCGTGGCTAGTATCTCTGTCGCTGACGGCGATGGATCGAATCCTATCGTCTTAGATGAGACGGAAGGAGGTGCAATTCTGATTGACGACTGAACGAACAAAACAGAGGCACATGGAGGCCAATTATCTCCACTCAACCTCCGACATATTTCCCTATGCAATGTTTTCCTCTCACACATTGGTTGTTTCTTGAGTTTTGGGCGGATCACCAGAGATATCTTCTTTTTACTTCTATCCCCTTCTATCTACTGTAACATATCATGCGTTTGCTCCGAATAGATTGGACGAAGGGATTACCGTTGGTACTTTTTAGTTTGACCGAAGTCATAATGTGCATACTTCGGCGTGGCGTTCCAACAAAGATACACAGATGAGTCGATGAATTTACTTGTTATCATAATTGAGATTATCCTACACTGCACTAAAGCCTGAGAGGGACTAGCATTCTAACGGCCCTCACTGACGTCCTCATCATATATACACACAACCAACCCCAGACATAATACAGTAGATTAGACGGCACTCAAGCCCCCATCCAAATTAATGACGCAATTATTCGCATACTCATTGCCTGCCAGAAACACCGCCGCATCCGCAATCTCCTCCGGTGCCCCAAACCGACCTAGCGGAATGCTCTCCTTCAACCTCTCATTCTGCCCCTCGCTAAAGTCCGCAATCATCGGCGTCTCAATATAGCCCGGCACAATCGCATTCGACCGCACGACCACATTGCGCAGAGAACCAGCCGCCTCGACTGTTAACGACCTGGTGAGGCCGAGAAGCCCAGCTTTGGAAGCGGCGTATGGGACTGCGCCGGTTCCGCCTTTCAGCGCTAGTAATGATGAGATGTTTATGATACATTTAGATGCAGGTCGGGTCTCGCCGGAACGGCTTTTTACCCTGTTGCGGAGAGACGCACGGAGAAGCGCGCGGGATGCCAAGATCGCGCCTTCAAGGTTTGTCCGGAGGGTTTGTGAGATATCTTCGGGAGACATCTTGGGAAGAATATTGGAGTGGGAGATCCCAGCTGCGTTGATTAGGATGTCGACTGGTTGCTAGGATCCTTTGTCAGCCAAACCATCGTTCGAAGACAATAACAAAGCCAAAAAATAACAAAGTGAGAAATGTAACCACAACATACCATCGCCTTCTCCAGCTCACGTAGCCACGATCCAGCCTCCGATACATCGCCCACAAGGAGACTTATTCTATCCGACGTTTCGACCAGAGTCCCCTGCGACTTTGATGCTGTGTCATCAGCCGCTTCTTGGTTCTGGGCACCTTCACCATGGACTTGGAGGCTGGCGGCGGCTTTGAGGAGCCGCTCGTACGATCGTCCGACGAGAATGACGCGCTCTGCGCCCTCTTGGAGAAATCGGTTTGCGATGGCGAATCCAATGCCTGATGTCCCGCCTGTGATCATGCAGGTACGGCCGGTGAGGCGTGCTGAGGTGCTGGGTGACTGGGATGAGAGAGATCGTCTTTGTGACACTGGCGGGGCATTGCAGGCTGGGGAGAGAGCTGTGTTCAATATGCGCCTATTGAATTGGCGGCCTAGAGAGGGGAGGTGCGATGTTGGCATTGCTGCGCAGCGCATGCTGAGTCGTATTGTTTGCATTCTGGTTGATTGTGCTTTTTCAAGCCCGGCCACGTCTCGATTGAGTTAGATGTATAGAGATGAAAGGCAGTTGTTGATTATTGAGTCTGAATGTATGTGAACACTCAAAGCGATTGAAATGAAAACAAGAAAGAAAACCAAGAAAGCCTCCAACCCTTTCAACCGTACCAAGAAGAAAGCAATCAACTCAACAAACCATGCAAGAAGCACACATGCCAGATGAAGTATATAAAGCCGGACATTGAAATTAAAATAGACTAAGAAAGCAGTTCATCGGAAAGCTTCCGCACAGACCACGTGGAGAAAGTTAAAACTTCCGTCACGACATCGCCGCGTCTCTTATCTCTCTTGTCCTGTCCCGCGTCCACCGTTGATCAAATCCAGCTGTCACCATCTCCTCCCCATATCACCTCCGCTCTGACAACCTTAACGGGAAAATGGCTTCTTCAGCCGCCGACTCAGAGTTCGTGACTTTGGTCTCGGGTGATGGGTTTGAATTTGTCCTTCCGCGCAGCGCGGCCTGTGTCTCTGGGACGATACGTCGGATGCTGGATCCTTCTAGTTCGTTTTCCCTGTTGCCTCTTGTTAATCCGTCCTCGCTGTGCTATCTTCTGGGATTCAGTGTGCTTACTGTGAGTTCGTTATTTAGGTAAATTTGCCGAAGCATTGACAGGTCGCTGCACACTAGAGAATATCAGCGGAATCGTTCTCGAGAAAGTCTGCGAGTACTTTTGCTATAACGAGAAGAATAAGAACCAGTCAAATGTTCCAGATATGGAAATTCCGGCGGAGTTGTGTCTAGAGTTGTTGATGGCGGCGGATTACCTGGATACATGATTTTTACCTCCGTATGTCAGGGATAATCTAGATCTTATTGGGTGCTGTGCTGACCAGGCTTTAGGCGACATACCCTTTCTGCGTTATGATCTGGATGATTTATTTATTTCAATTATTTTTTTTACGGGCGGAGTTTGATCGTGGGTAGGATAGTGCGCATGGCGTTGGGCCTCGTGTATATATGGGTTTGTCCCGGTTGACACTACTAGAATATCGTTTCCTGACGGCTATGGAGGGTAAAAGGTATGACATGAACACAATACATCATGTTCTGGTATGGAAACCCACGCCCTTGTTCGTTCCCTATGAATACTGCACGCCATCTGAGCATCTACGTCCGATCTTCATCATAGACGGACGTCCTAAAGATGATGGCAGATGACGTCAATTCTCCCTCCTTCTACTAGGTCCTCATCCTTCTTCGCCATGGAGATCGAGACCTTATTCCTGGGGAGACATCTCTGTTTCGTACCATACTTCATGGCAGCCAAGATTAGTGTGGACCCAGAATAAAAATGGCTGTGCTGTCGCCTCATGGTCCGGGTAGCGCCGTATAAATCTGGAAACTTTCTTGGTATGTTGTGTACTTATAAACCAGAATCATTGCCAATGACGTTTGGCATCACCGACCCTTGGGCTTCGGCCGGGGGTTGCGAGGATTCGCACCCCGTTTGTTCCCGGAAGGAGCAGGTCTATTATATAGTTTTTCCTTTCCAAACGCTGCATCGGCGACCCGGAGGTAGCTTACAACGCCTTGGTCGACAACCGCCAAGACAACGTTCCGGTATCCATGTCGGAGTCGCATGTAGAGCATTCTTTCCATCTTCTCGCCTTTTGGCGGATCCAAGGGTGTGCTCTCAAGGAGGGTGCCGAGTTGAGCTAACGTTGGCACCGTAGTTTGCGTGCGAGCATTGACGACAGCAACTCTGAAGTCCGGTGCAGGAGGGGCAGATTTGCGGAATGGAGTAGATGGCTTGTAGACATAGAATACAACGCGGAATGGCGGTTTCGTCTGCGGGGCTTGGGATAAAGGAGTTGTAGGATCGTAGAAAGGAATTATCGAAAGCTTGCGGTAGATATCATCTGTATAGCGTTAGAACGGAACCACGTTACAGAGACAATTTTAGCCTGACTCACTGTAATTGCGATGGATCCCAAGGCCAGCAACAGGCCCTACAGCCGTGGTAGTAGAGCTATGCAGCCAATTCATAAATCGCCCATAGATTCCCGCCAGACCCGGACCTTGTCGCTTGGTTGATTCTGGGTCCTCGAACTCTTCCTCCGCCTCATCGTACCACCCAGGAGCTCGGATAAGTGTGTAACCCAACCTCCTCAATCCGGAGTAAACAGAAAACCGATCGATCGTCAACCCCCCATGTCCAATGAAACACGCATACGCAGCCTGCAAGCTCATCGGGATCCCAGAGTCCTCCGTCTCACCATCATCCTCACATCCCGTTGCTGACTGCGGCCACCTAACATCCAGACTGCCTCGCTCAAGCATATACAAAGCTTCCTCTGGCAGAAGCCAGATCCGACCCCACCGATCCGCGCGCCCCATGTTCTTGAAAAACTGTCCCTTCGGGTTCGTTACGTAGACGCAGGAATCCGGATGGACGTTTGCCCCAGTGCCTGCAGGCTTTTTAGACTGACTTTCCTCTGCCTCGGCGGTCTGTGCTGGGGTATCATTCTCTGCAATGGTGTCTAGTGTTTTTGGCGTCGCTAATGATCGAGGCGGAGCAGGTCCATCGGGCGCGTAGATGCCAATGATCTGGTTCTTTGGATTGTGTAACCGCGGATGCGCAAGGGCATTGTGCATAGCCTGACGTGAGGCATCTAGGATATCGGCTTGGTACAGGGTTGGGTTCGGTTCGAAGTCCTTCTCACCGCGTTTGGGGAGAGTAGCTTGCGACGTATCTGCGAGGCTATTCTCCAAGTCAGTCCATGATATAACCATAATACGTGTGGGCTAGGAACCAGCAATACTGACAAGGAAAGATTGCTTAGCATGCGAAAGTCCTGCGTCTCATCGGACAAGTCCGTGTCGATGTGTGTCGCGGAGTCATGCGACGGAAGGTGAATGGCGGCTTCGTCTGTGTCGGCCATTGTGGTGCTTATAGTAGCCACGGGTGTAAGTAGAAACCGTCAATGGAAGATGAAAAAAGCTTCAAGGACCCTGCATCAGGTGGAGACCGGTCGAGGCGTAAGGAAGAAATCTAGAGCTCAAGAGACCAAGTGAGTGGTCAAGGTAAATTTCCGGAGACCGATTGGCGATAAAAAATCTCGGGTGACGCGAGCTTATCAGAGTTAATTTTCAGTTCCACTTTCGTAGCGCGGGGAAGTTGTTAGTATTGTTCCCCTTTCACCACACACTTTCGGTTCCTCCTCCAAACAATACCAGACGGTCCTAGAAATTCTTAAAGGTTGCCTCTGGAAGCTGCTCATCACATCTAATTGTCTCTGGACACCCTTATGCAGATGTACATAACACAAAATGTGAACTGACTCAGTTAAATATCATCAGAGGTTAAGTCGGGTATAGACAATTCTCATTTTACACCCTCGCTTTATTTAGATATAAACATAACTAAAAATCCATCTTTAGTTTCCTTCAAGACTCCATTCTCTGAGGGTGCATTTCCCAAGAAAACCAGAACCATATCTTCACCTTGACCTAGCGGTCGACATGTCCTACTACTTGGAATACGATGTCATATAGAAAGACTGGAAGAACGATCCAAAACATGTCATTCACAAGAGGAAAGATTATCCTTATGAGGACTCTAAGAAAAGAGTGAATCAAGAACTATGTCCCGATCCTTGTCCCGATCCTGTTCCATAGTATGTATTTTTAGAAGCTATGGATTAGTATATCGGTGGAGGAACCGAAGAATTCTATAAAATCACTAAAGTTCTACCATCCAGTTTTAGTTAGCTGTACTTCCACTACACTCAAATCAAGTATACAGCTTACACCGTTTCATCGACCGTAGGACCTCCGCATAGGCAATCCGGCCCGGTGAAATCGCGTTCGCTCGGTGGCCAGGTGTGCTTAAGTAGGGATATATCGACTTAATGAAACTAAGTATCCTGATTCATATAGAATTGTTGTTAATATCTGCCATAAGGTATATACATTAGGGTTGATAAATTGACCGTTCATCTCCGAGACGCGGGGAAATATAGCGGCCGCAAGAAATAGATATCGCCGAAAAGCAGTCAGCTCGAAGAAAGCATGAAGACAGAAAAAGAAGGAAAGAAAGACCACAAAAAATTACTGGCCGTGCACAGACGACAGCAGCGAATCAGGAGTCCAGCTATCATCAGCTAAGAAAAATAGCTTGCCATCCCGTGCACGACACAGCATATTCAAAAGACACTTTTCGACACCCCTACGTGCCTCAAGACTCAGATGGCCCAGAACGTCCGTCATCTTCATGACATAGTCGATTTTCGCGGCTCCGTCTGGGTGATATGTCACGAAGTGGTGATGCAGGAATGCACGCAGACTGTATACCGATGTTTCCCATACGTTTCGCGAGGTTGCAAGAGCCACGTCCAGTAATGCCATGTCGTTATAAATCTCAGGCGCGGGTAACGCTGCCGTGACTGGCGAGCGGGATATGGATTCTTGCATCGTTATGCAGATGGAGAATAGGCAAGCCAGTCTATCGTAGTCGGAGGGAAAACTGGCAGTCTGGGGAGGACTCTCGTTGGCTAGGTGGAAATTCGACCGTAGGAGTAAAACGGCATCGTACAGAGAGGGGTAAGACGCAAGACCGTCCATATATAGCCGAGATGAAAATGCCATGAGAGTTCGCATGTCCTGGATGAATGATATCAGCCATAGGCAGCGGACTTTCTGTGTATCCACCAATGCTGCTTTCGCTGCATTGTGGAAGGACTGTTCGGATATTTCTGATATGTTGTTCGACGACGCGAACCACGTTGGTTTGGACATTAAGGAGACACTGTTTGACACATTAGCTATGACACTGCCATAGCCATATAGAAGCTTACAGATAAACAACAAGCTCCAGCCGCCAATTATCGTGCAGTTTATCAATACCACCCCGTGCGTCAATCATTCTTTGAAGGCCAGTGCGATGCACCATCCACTCCTCTTCCGTCCCCCAGTATCTCTGCACATGAGTCAGTCATGTATCAATTTGAGCCACCAGGCAAGCCGAGTGGGAAGAGAAGAGGGGCAGATTGGGAAAACATTGCGAGAGGGAGCGAACGTGCCTCAAATGTTAAAAGCCGAATAACAGCAGCAAAGGCATCGTTACTCAGCGATTTCTCTGGGTCGGCCATCCATGTAGAGAGTATGCTCACTGCCTCTGATTTATACTTCAACGCATCGGTAGAGACGGTTCCTTTTGAAGGGTTCATTCCCGCGTAGAGATGGTCCAGATGAGCTGCTGAGTGGGCCATGATACCATAGAAAGAAGCAGCGTTGGAGAGATCCAGTGGGAACCAAACATCTTTCATCGGGTTGAAGCTCGGAATGGCGACATCTTCGAACATCATAGTCGCGTGGGTAATTAGCCCTGGTATCGAATTAGCCACTCTGGCACATAGGATTATCCCTCATCGAACACACAGTGATGGAGCAATTTGTGATGTTTACTTGTCAGTTGAACCGGAAACATCTCGAAGGGGTCGAGCCTGGAAGACGCGAGGGCGTGGTTGAGTCCGGTTAAGGCCTGTATTGGCACCCCAGCATGCTGGGCTTCGGTGTTTTCTTCGCCGTAATCTGAGGATCTGGTTTTTATACGAGTCGGACTGGGCTGGTGCAGCAGGAACACATCCTCGGTACACTCATAGTCAACTACTGGTTCAGAAGCGCGGTTTGGCTTCGGTTTACTATTCTCCACGGGGCTTGTGTGAGGCAATATTTTCCTCTGGGTTCGGCGATCTTCTGATTTTTGCTTGCGCCGTTGGCGCTGTCTCCAGTGCTCCCGCATTGCATGACTGCGAGCTTCAGCCAAGGTGCCCTCGGTTACGAAGGCGAAGCGGGAACCTCCATCCTCTGAGGAGTGAGACGGGGACCGCCCAGCGTGTGACGGTGAATGCTTCTCAAGTCGTGGACTCATGATTTAAAGATATGGGATGCTTTCCGGGCGAGTCATGGAAATCTGTTTGTGATCCTGCTGGACATGTTAGTGGCAATAGCTTCTGACGCACGTAAGTAGTACTGGCGGAGTTCGTCACACATGAATTTGTCTTCATGAACGACTCAATTCAAGCTATATATCCTAAACCAGATTGTGTTATCGGGAACTACAAGAGTATGCGAAACTGTTTCTCATGACGTTGTGAAACTGGTAGGGGAATTTGCAGCTCAGGTCCCTTAAGCAAGGAGGGAAATTCGACGAGGGTCGTTTGAGGAATTCTTAGTCATGATCGGCTGATCCACTCGGTGGAAGAATCTTCCTTGCTCGTTTTTCTTGGTCGTTTAGTGACACTGCCTCTGGTCAATGCCACGTGGGGACGACATTTTATTCGGTGTTGTCACTCTGTGGTGGGAATAGAGTGTACTAGTATATTCTTGTGCTGGTGTTAATTGATCCATAGAGGCACTCGTCGTGGCGAAGGCATGTCACCCTTCAGCGCCATGACGTATTCCGTTATTGAATATGTACTGGTTTCCTCGGTCTTCAACAAAAGTTAATGCTGTAGTAACTCGACTCCAGGAATTTTGTGTGGTATCCCCAAATCGAGACCAGCGGGCAAATGAACAACATCCACGGGTTGCAATTTCTCAGCTGCAATCGGCATCATACTAACCACCCCCAGCTAATCCCCTTTGTCGATAGTCTAGATCGAGTCGCATGAGAAATTCGGGTCGGTGGCGAAGCGTCACTTCCTTGATACGACAACCAATCGGTCTTCGGGAAGATCCACGCCACTTTCCTCCCTGTAGGGTCGCGCGAGTCCCGTCGGTGCATCGGTTGTCCTCGCCTATAGTCCACCATGATAGGGCGGTATTGCTTTTTGCCACAGGGGAGGTTGACAGCTCCACCCATATGGACTTCTTAAAACTTCAAGGTTATGGCTCGGTCGGCGATGTAGGTTTCTGGCCACACACAACATGGCTGCGAAACGGTTTAGCGGACAATATAGCTTCCAGCTCACAAGTGGGCTATAGTACGGAGTATGCACGTTAGGATTCCGGACATCCTTTTTCGCCCCTGACACAAGCACATTAACCTCCTCTTTTCGACCAGCCTTCAAACCTTGTGAGGGTCGCCATGGCCCCTGCCTCGAAGCCAGTTAGATCAGCACTACCAGCGGTCGACCTGGTCCCGCATACATAATACTTGATCCTTCGGCCAGCCTCCAACAGGAGCACCGTACTTCTGCACGTGAACCTCTTCAAACCCTGCTTCTTGGAGCCACTCACCTAGACGGACCTGGACTAATCATAAACCCGGCCTTGGTGAAACTGCCACAAAGTACCGAGTAGTATTTCTCAACCGAGGTGCCTTTGATGGACCCATCCTCGACATCCCAGTCCTGAAACACAACTTATCCTCCAGGCTTCGTGTACCTGTTGAAGTAAATCAGGGGATCATGTTGTGAGAGGGGAGGCTCAACTTGTATGCCTCAGTTATGAGCCTCGGCCAGTTCTTCACAGCTCCAGCCAAATATCGACCATGGATGAAGTCGAATTGGTCTTGGTAGATCCAATCATTCTCGAAGTCGTCGACCAAGGACCTAGCATTTGGAGGGACACTGCGACATCATTCTATCAGTGGGGCCCAGCACACAGAAGTTGACGACCCACAATTGAGGCTGTATTGGGCTCAAATCCATTCCAATACCCTGGAAAGCGCTAACGTCAGTTCAAGGCTCGTTGCTCTAATTTAATGTAGATCGGCCCAATCTCCGCTGATGGGTGGCTTGTCGGCTGTTCAAGTTAGTACAGAACCTGAAGGCGTATTGATCTAGGGACTTCACCATAATCCATTACCCA
Source organism: Aspergillus nomiae NRRL 13137 (assembly GCF_001204775.2). Taxonomy (NCBI): domain Eukaryota; kingdom Fungi; phylum Ascomycota; class Eurotiomycetes; order Eurotiales; family Aspergillaceae; genus Aspergillus; species Aspergillus nomiae. Next base: position 83,536 of record NW_015378097.1, read on the forward strand.
TATTCCTGTTCCAGCGCCGAGGCCTAACACACGTCCTGGCGGAGACTCGATAGGGGCCAGAAACAGTTTCCTGTTTATCATTACCAGTAGCATCTCATACCAAGCCTAGCGAATTCTTGTTCGTCATTGGGTCCAAGGTATTCTGCCATACTATGAGAATGCATCGACTTTGCTGTGTTTGGGGTAACCATGATAGCGTTTGCCATTTTCATAGCGATATGCAAGTGCAGATGAAGAGAGAGAAGTTGAGTAAGCTAACCTAGTAGTCGTCAATATCCTGTATCATAGCTCGAGAAAGAATGCATCTGACAATCCTTGTCCATATGAGGAGCTATTATCGGTGGCCTGTATCGTGATGGGTTCAGAGTATTGTCAGTGGTTGGAAGGTTCAATAGTTCTGGAAGTCCACCCACTTCAAGATCAACCTCAAGATCAACCTCAATCACAGGAAGCCGAGTGGTATCACCACTATCAGCTTGAATAAGTCGAGACTTATCAGATAATACTTCTATGCTGGTTATAGCACAGTTACCGCCATGCAAAAGAGTCAATAACAGAGAAATGCGGCAGGATCTTCTCTAAGTCGGTTCAGTTAGACTTGTTTCTGGAAGCGTCGCCATGCAGTAAACTCCCTCTGGTCCATCCAAGTTTTATGGACAAGGTATGGCTTAGAAAGGGTTTTGTCTAACTTCATTGCCAAACAATTCCACTTTGTAGATACTAGTAATAAGGTGATGGAGAACCTACTACAGTTGCAGTGTGCAGAATAAGAACGATCAATATTGTTACTTGATGTTCCGTCCTTTGCCTCACTCTATAATTAACATTAGATCCTTCTTAATAGTGATATATTGATCCATATGACTCTTCGACCGCTTGCTGGAAATCTGGCTAATACGATCAAGTGTGGATCACACACTCATTGAGTGCTTGGGGCCAGACATTACGCGGATGTCATACCAGATGCTGTGGATTAACGAATATTAAAACATTGAAATACGTTGTCCCAGGGAATTATAAGTCCTAATCAACTCAGCATGGAGTTCCTAAGGCCCTTCCTACACCTACTTGAGAACGTTGGCTAGTTTGTACGGAGTGACCTTTGGACTCTCATCGCGTATCTTCTGTTAGGGATAAAGTGTCCCAGGTACGACCTTAGCGCCGTAGAATGTTTTGGTCGAGTAAGATTGGCATCTTTTATACTGATTTATACATCCATACTCTTCTCACTGTTACCATGCCGATACTGCTTACTGTATTATTGTTTGATAGAATAGGTCCACCTTCATTCTCTATTAAATTAATTCTCTCCCATTTTCTCCCGCGCTCTTTCCCTCATTTTTCGTTCGTTCCATTTGTCCAATGTGTGTGTCCCGGATAGGAACTCATTGTAGCAAGGCTTACACACATATACATATACAACTTGTGAATTCTTCTCATGCCTTGGGTAGAGCTCCACAATCGACCATGTTACATGCACAATTGATAGCAATCACAGACGCATCTTGTAGAAGACTTGTGGGCACGAGACCTCTGCGACTTCCGCGCCTGCCCTTCGTGGATGAGGTGTGCGCACCTTCCTTTTGTAGATCAACAGCGGGTTGGACTTTTGCCCTTACCTTTCCTCTCATCAGTTCTTCTCCTCCTCTTATTCATTTCCTCCCAGCCTGTTTCGTTCTTGAATCCACTTTCCTCGCAATGTACATCTTCCCCATCTCTTTTGTCTGGGCGTTTGGGATTGGTCTCCATGGGCAAACTGGTCTTTGTTTCAGGGAAACGAATAGGTGGTTACATCATCCAAGAATCAATGATGAAACTGGTAATCCTTCTGAGGGCTGCTAGGAAGCCCGCTGAAGAGAATGCTAATCTGCTGTGTGAGAATTGGGAGATTTCATGCGAAGCCGGCTTAACCAAGGATAACTTTCGCCCAGGCTAACCCCATTTTCTTTTGCATCTTGCAGGTATCGGATCGTCCCAGAGGCTCGTTTCCTTTTCACTCGGTTGATTTGCACTTGCTCTGATGGTTTCCCGTAAGTCCATTCACCCTGTCACCGTGCTGTGGGATGCATCTTTCATTCAAGTGAACTAAGGTTCCCACATCATATAGCTCTCATTGACCGCTATGCAGAGTCCCTTTCCCGGCCGAGATGCATTTCCAACCTGTGGCTGTACACCACGTTGGCTTAGCTGGGGACGAAACAAAAGTCCATGGCGGAGAGAAGGAGTGACTGGTCAACCGACCCACATTCTGTAAATACGATCAGTAGTAGATAATCAGCGTCTATATGAGTAGTCTACTTGTCTGAAATATGAATGTAGTATCCCAGCGTCGGACTGCCAACAGGGAATTTCAAGTGTACAGGGGAAATCCGAAAGAGGATAGAGTGGTGTCTTGAAAGATAAGTATCCAAAACGCTCCCAGATTGCACTATATCTATGATACTGAATACCCAGGAGGAGGAATGTAGATAATTATGACAAGACTATCATGACATTGGGAATTGAAATAATAGGGAGAATGCTTGTCGACTATGCACCTCTCGCTCAACTTTGGCCTGGCTCCCACCGAGTAGATTGTATAGTATTAGTGAGAAAGATTCTTAGCCGTATTAGTGGATGTGCTCCTTAATAATGAACAGAGACAAATTATTGGTGCATAATTAAGATGATTCAGAAGCAACATTCGTCGTCAGCAGAAAATAAAGAAAGTTGTGGTGAGATCGAACGCATGACAAAAAAGAATTGACGGATGCTAACCTAGAAGAGGATTCTTTTATAGCTTATATCCTTCTGTATTTCTATCTAATTACTTCCTGTATATTTTTCATGCAATTTTTATTGTTTTCTATATAGTAACTGTGAGTTGTTTAAGCTTACTATAAATAATCATAACCGATAGCCGGGAAAATATTCCTACGGAGTACAAAGTAATGTTAGACCCGAAGGTGCTCGAACCCATGTCAAAAAACTTTGCAGGGGAACAATTTTTGTTTAACCAGTCAGCATTCCCATTGAGCCATCAGATGCTAATCTACTGGCGGAGCTCCGTACACTACACATCCTGGTATATCTTACCTTCTTTAGTATGCTTTATCATATTTCACCCTCTTTATAACATCTTTTCCCTATTTCAAGGAGTTGCCTTACCCATCGAGTGCGTGACTTCAAGTAATCAAAGCCCTTGGCGCCTATGAACAAACTAGCGAGTATTCAAATCCTTGCCCAGGTGTTGATTAATACTTTGGAGGCCGGCTTACCCATATGATCTAGGCACGCGAGGGAACAATAGCCGACAGATCTCGAATAGGTGTCCCTTTCTGGGACGCGTTTGACAGACACCTTCTCTTCTTAATATAATAATGTGATTCTCGCAATGCCTTTGGTATAAAAAATAGTCCACTTATAGTGATCCCTCCACTACTTTTACCAGGTTGCTTTCGCTGTCCATTGCTAGTGATGACATGGCAATATCCATGTCCAGTTAATGTCAATCCTCCACACTTGACTACTCCGGATGCTCATTGAGGTAGTCTGCGATATCTCTTCCTCAGTCAAAGTCACTCATTGTGGATCTCGAGGCGTGATCTGGTGGAGCTCCTGGTTCCTGACACGGGACGGATTGCTCCGCCTAACCAGACCTAGAATTTAACACTGCACGTCGCTAAACTTCAGTAGGAAAGTCGTCACGTTAAATTTCTTGAATTTTCGGGCTCAAAATCAGAATCAGAATAAAAATAAATAGGCGGGGCTATCATTAATCACACCAATGGTGGACGCGGCACGGAAATGATATGCATATATAATTTGCGGGAAAGGTCTCAGCCATGACAGATCACTTATTTATACTGTACTCCGGAGTAGTTAGGTATTTTATTGACAGGACTTTTGTATTCCGCGGACATCTTGGCTTGGTAGGTGATTGGTTGTCAGTTTAAATCGGGACTATTCTGCTGTCTACTTAATCACACAAGGTGCCACGCAAGCTTCGTCGTCACTGAGCGTGCCAGTCTGGGAGGGCCGATGAAAAAAACAAATTCCGAGCAGTGATTATTACCCACCTAGGCACTACGATTCGAAGAACGATCCAACATCAAAAATGTCCCCATTGGTTCTCCTTGGGGCTCAAAGACATTGTAATAAGTTAAATAAGTTGTCCCTAATCCTAAAGGGCGATGGTGACGAAGACTAGTAGTTGGGTGGCTCGTGCCACATACCAATGGTATGACAGTAATGGCCCCACTGGGGCCTTCCGCTCATCCAGATTCTGTTGATTGGAGAACCATTAGTTGATATTTAGGATGCGATTCGCCCCTTACCGTGAAGCCATCCATATGGATCCACTCAGGTTCTGCCCCCAATTCTGTTTTTTTTTTTTTCTCAGTAGGACGTGAGGCAGACCTGCCAGGATTTGTGCTTTGGGGTTGAGGCTCCATCGTAGTGGTCCATCGACTCTCCAACAAAATGGCCGATAACACCTAGTTCAATGCATCGACCACTCTCGACACGCTTCATCCTCCCATCCCCTCCGCCATTCCCTTGCTTCTCCCCCATTTCGGCCTCTCGCCCGTGAGAGTGCTCATACATCTAAAATGTCTAAGAGACGGTTGTTTCGCTGGCCTGCCCCTCGAACGGTGTGTTTAGGATGTTTGGCACTAGTTTTCACCACTCTGGTGACTATGTTCTTATACATGAGCGAGCCGTTGGACATCCAACCCGGTATGTATACTGATCTCAGCCCCCCCCCCCCCCCCCAATCTCCCCATTCCGAGAGAGAGTTTCCCACATTCCCAATGATATCATGGCTCATATATACCTAGAGCCTGAGCCCGTCAACAACCAAGTCTTTCGCCAATTATCCGAGATCACAAACACCTACACGAATGCAAGTGAAGTTGGACTGGTGCTAGCAGCCACGCAAAGAGAGGACCTTAACTGGCTCCTCAATTATTGCCGGGATCAGTACGATATTGTACCACTCTAAATCACGGACCGCCTCAATGCTAATGATTAACCTTAATTGCCCACAGCGGAACAATCCCTTTCATTTATACCACAGATACCCCTCCCGCCCCTTACCTTCTCGTCCCTGAGACAACTCGCGGTCGCGAGGCCACCGCCTATCTATCCTATCTGGTAGACTACTACGACCAACTCCCAAAGTACACCATCTTCATCCACTCCAACGTTGACCAGTGGCACAACGACCTCTTCGGCCCGCGCACCAGCTCGGTGCTGCCCCATCTCCGTCTCGAAGCCGTCGACGCGCAAGGATATGTCAATCTCCGCTGCGAGCATAACCCTGGTTGCCCGACGAGCGTCAACCCATGGGACCCGACGCAGATTGACATCGAAAAAGACGACATCCGCGCGTACTTCCCCCAGGTCTACCAGACTCTCTTCAATGTTGGCCCGGAGAAGGTTCCCCAGCATATCGGCAATGTCTGCTGCGGACAGTTCGCCGTGAGCCGGGAACGGATCCTCCAGCGACCGCGACACGATTACGAGCGGATGCTTAAGTGGGCGGCGGAGACGGAGTTGACGGATAGTTTTGGCGTCGGGTGGGTGTTTGAGAAGGTGTGGCATGTTGTTTTCGGCATGAAGGACATATAGTAAGTTCTTCGGGTTCCGGTCTTTTATGATTGGGGCGGGAGATGCTAACGGGCCGCAGTTGTCCTCGTTATGAACAGTGCCGATGCGATGCATACGGATGGTGCGGGCCGTTGCCGTCGGGCGAAACACTGCAGGCAGTGCGAGCCCCGCGGTCCAAGGGAATTTCGACCTGAGTAGATGATTGTTAATGTTGATGTATACTACCATGGATATACACTGGTTACGAGTTTAGCACCTAATTGATGTTTTGTTTCGGTCAAACCCATGTCATTCGGCCCAGATTTATCTACCCTAATCCCACAGGATGAAAGCCAGACCTGGACTGGATAATACAGGGAATTGGGACATTGGATCCGTGATTGCTCATATCCAGTCATTCCACCCCGAATCTCAAACAAGAAACAAACCACATTGAAAGAGACAAAAGGTATCATTATTATCATTGCACATAAAGGAAGGACCACTCCTCAATCATGATGTATAGCCTGCTGATGCCTACCACTCACAGGCCCAGCATCCAGCTCAAACAACCCCTCCTGTTGCCTCCCAACTTCAGGCGCCGGCGCCTCATGCACGTTCTCGCTATCCAACATGGGGACCTCCGACTCTGAAGGTCTCCGCCTCGGCATCGCCTGCAGAAACAACGACGGGTCATCCGGGTTGGAAAGAACCCTCGAAGACCGATCGCCAGGCACCAACGCTGCAGGTACCGATGCTGGCGGGGGTGGAGAAAGAGGCTTTCTGGGTATATTACTCGCCGCCACCACCTCGGTATCAGACGGCGGACTTGGTGGCTCATGGCTGGACGGGGAACTATTGGAGACAGCAGCAGGCACTTTATTCTCAGCTTTCTCGACATCCTTCCCTACCGCCCCTGCGGCGCCAGCAGCAGTGAGGCCGGCGAGGGCGGCATCCTTCCGTTTTTGCTTCCTTTTGCGACGTATGCAGAGCCAGACGAGGAGCGCGAGGAGAATAACTCCGAGGATGACACCGATCGCAATACCGGCCTTCGCGCCGGAGCTAAGCCCCGACCCTTTTTCATTGCAAGAGAACGAGCCCTTGAACGCTCTATTGTCCGATTTAAGCTCATCCAGACTCGAGCACTGAAACGAGCCCGAGCTCTGAATACTTGTTTTGCCGTAGACATTGTCCAGATTCCCAAGCGATATCCTATATCAACATCAGCACCCGACCACATGCCAGAAAATGGCCCCCTCAAAAAGAAGCAAAAAGGAACAACCAACCGGTCGAAATCCCCATCCAGGGTCAAATCCCCATTAACCCTCTCCAAATTATCCAACTTCAGCTCCTTCAACCCCTCATTCCCCTGAACCTTCAGCTCACCCCCGACAGTCTGCAAATTCGACATTGAAATACTGTTCAGCGCCCCATTACCGCTGATCGTGAGTGGCCCACTGACGGATTGCAAATTGCTCGCGGTGACGGCATTGAGATTTGACGATCCCTCGACCGTGAACGGGCCTCTAACGTCTTGGAGTTCGGGGATATTGATGGTACCGCTGGAGGAGGAGGAGACAGTGACCGGGCCGTTGATGGTTTCACAGTCCTTGAGGGTGTCGGCGTCGGATTGGGAAGATATCCTCAGGTTTCCCGAGCCTGCCAACAGTTAGCTGTGTCAATTCAACCTGGACCTGCCTGACAGGCATCAAATTAAAAAAAGCAAAGAAAATGAGACAAAGCACTACGCACATGAATTCGAAGCCAAAACCCCCGTCCCACCCAGCAAAAGCCCAGAAATTGACCGTAAATGTCTTGACTTCATTCGCGCGAGAAGGACTGCGATATGCAAACCGCAGTACAACACATATACTATCTCCAGCCAAAAAAAAAGGGAGTTAAAAAAAATAAAAATAATATTATAAAAAAAAATGGGAGAAGCAAAACCAAAAGGGTATTTACATGAATAATAACCCTTGGGGTAAATTAAAACTAGAACTAAAACGAATAATGAAATCACACCAGTCCAATGCCAAACAAAGATCTGTACATTAATCTCCGAGTGGCTGAGCAACTGAAGAAGACACAACTCCTACTAGTTACTACTAAGGGAGTTACTACATCAATCGTTCCAAAACCGGAACCGGACTCCAATTCCCCTTCCACAGAGAGCAAACCATCACAAGTGACAGACTGCACTACACATACTAATCACATTCCCATCCCTCTCGGCCATCGCCGGGGTAGAAACTACACTGAATCCATCAGGCACGGCGACGCCCCAGTTCCGACTGCCAAGATAGGGCAACTTTGCTAGCTTTCCATCCACTCCACCTCGACCACTTCACTTCTACCACCCTTCAGACAGGAATTGGAGTCTACAGGTGTAATGCAACATGAGCCAGTGACCGACCATAAACCCGTCAAACAAATAGGATAAACTAATGAAATCATGAGATAATGAAAATACTACTCCTTCCAGAAAGAAATTCTAAAGCACCGCCCCCCCAAGGCATGGCTGTAACCGAGTCCCCACTCTCAGGATCCCTAGCCCGGGTCTTGGCATTGGACCCTGGTTTCGCATTGCTGTCACGGATTCTCTCAGGTATACTCCGGCGTATTGGCGGTCTTGTGGATCGTGTGTTGGCGACATGTGAATTTTCTTGGGTGTCTCGCTTTCAACCTGTGTATTTGGGTATTTGATAGATTTGTGGGATTTGATTTGATTAGTATGTGCGAATTGTACAGCGATGGTTTTGCTATTTTTATCGTGGTTAGGGCTTTTCTGTTAAGTAATTCATTCGCTGATGGTCCGGCGAACTCCTGCGTACCAGGCAACAGTGTACCCCTACTGCGGGAGCTAATACAGAGGAGGTCGCCGGGAAATCTCCGAGGGTCTGATCGGTGGCGATTGGATTGATTTTCCTCTGGCGTTCTATGGGATATATGGATGCCTGGGGGTGTGAACAAAGAGCACAGTAACGGAGTAGTAGTACAACGACTGACTTGATATAGCGCAGGCGGTAACATTCTTCACAGCGGAATCTATTTATATCTCTAATTTCTCTATCGTCTATCGCCCTGTACGCCAAGACCCACTCCGTCGCGACCCCGCTCATCAGGCATCGAGATAATCATATCATTGCATCATGTCATGTCCTCATCAAGGCTGTTGACTGGTTGCCGGAACGCCAACTCCACCAAAAAGCAAAAAAGGAAAAGAAAAAATATAGGGAAAAATATACTTTACATCCGTCCCGGCTGCAGCTCGAGTTCCCACGAATCCAATCCCTGCAGCTCATTCCATTGATCCTCGAGTTCGCGGATAATCCATCCCGTGCGCCAGCCCACGGAGCCCTCCACCTGAGTCAGGAATTTGAGTGATCCCCGCTTCTCGGCGGGATGGCGCAGGCAGTGTCCATCTGTGCGAGTGCGGGTTAGGACGGGAAAGCCATTTAGCCGGAGATCGGCGAACTTACATCGATATAGTAGGTGGCAGGCCATGAAATAGGCATTTTCGACGGTTTCGTTCGACGAAGATAGCCCGATCACTTGCACCACGTGTGATGCAATTACTTTCTGTGGACGGTGAGTATATATATGGAGTTGTCGATGGCACCTCGAAGGACGAACCTCTTCTATACGTCTGAGCCGTGCACGCTCATAGTTGCTCACGACGCCCCAATGGCGGTCGGACGACGTGAGGAGAATTTGGCAGGTGTGATAATATTGTAGTCCGACCACTATACCAGTCAACATATATCCCAGTCCACTCTGATCCATGTACATACCGGCTGGGGGTGACATGACCCATAACTCGGGAAACGGTCGATTCTCTGCTGGATTGGCGTCTTTGTACTGCAGTGGCTGCCAACTGACGGGCCGGTCGCGGTACCACTGTTCTACGCTGCTGGACAAATCGTGCCAGTCCTCCTCATCCACGGCGGCTACATGGCCTTCCGAGCAGAGTTGAATGATCCGGGCACAGTAGAAGATGATGGTGTTGGCATAGGCAGCGTCGTCGCCCCGCTTGAAAACAGATGACCTTTCGTAGTTCCGAAGATCCAGCTGCATAGGCTGATTTTGGACAAGGGATGCGTAGATGGCTTGCCGTAGAAACTGCCAGCTAGCAGCCTCCGTCAACCCGCCAGAGGATGCGGCTCGGGACATAGTATTGAGCAACCGATTGGAACCAAGCCAATGACACTTTTCATCGGTCGTACTCTCGAGTTCCTCGTAGATTCGCAAGATCACGACCGAAATCAGCATGTTGTCGTCGTACGTTTCCTCCGGCCGCGCAAGAGCGGCAAGCAGTATCTCTACACATTGGCTGTGGTATTCGGAGGCCTCCCAATCACTACCGCCGGACATGATCGCATCATGTCGTGCAGAGAGCGCTAATACTGCTTTCAAAACCATCGGTACATGTAGCGCTCTGCGAGGCACCTCGGTGTTGAAAGTAGATCCCGAGTCACAGATATCTAACTGTTGTAGTGATCAGATCCTCCGCTACTGAGAGGTACGACGGACAGTGTATGGTTCTTACCCAGTGCGATATTTTGTTGATGTATGAGCGCAACAGGAACGCCTCCCGCGATGTCATCGTCGATGAGGAGGTCGAGCGCGGTGTGGATGGAGTCATCGGCGACCAGGTGCTATTGGATGCCAAAGGGGAGACCATGTCATTGACAGCCCCCGGCGAGATCGCCGTGGCTTTGGTGGAGTGTTGTTCATCGTGTATTGAAGGAGTCGAGATTACCGGTTCCACATGTGGGATGCCAATGGCCTCATCGTGTGGATTCAGAGATCCGGAGATAGGCAGGTGAGCGACGAAAGGATCCGGGATATATGTATGGGAGCCGCCCGGAATCTGGGTCTCGGCCTGAGGCTCATTCGGAGCATCACTGATGCTCCCATCCGCTGAATCTTCGGCTGACTCGTGAACGAAGGTCACTAAAGCGGATGAGTTAGGGCCCCGTCGGGACTAATCTAGACAAAAAGAGAACATGGAGGTGGAAATAGCAGAACATACAAGACCGAGGAACGTTCACCCATGTCTGTGCAGAGTCCCATTCCAACTCAAACTTAGAGGCAGTCCCTTGGCTCTTCTGATACACATGCCGAACGGTCTTGAAACGGAACGGAGGATCGAGACGACAAGTCCGTCCTAAGCGAGCGCATGCATTACATGACGAAGCCCCCGTGCGAGTAGTACACCGAATATGACGAAGGCGACAACGCTCACATCCCCTTCCGATCCTCATGGCAGTTTGCGGGGCAATTGGTGCTGAGCGATGAGCGCTGCGGGGAAATGATACAAATTAAGCACAAGCATGGGCGGATTGATCAACCGACAGGTCTGCGCACTGCAGGGACAAGAGACGAGGAGCAGAAGAGTGATTGCCCGAGAGATCAACAATAAATGGAAGGTTTGAGTCGAGGGATTTGGCCCAGGTTGGCGACAACCTTTAACACACCAATCGAGGCACAGCTTTCCCCGCATTTGCGCAGAAATGGGGAACGTTTTCAGCGCACGTCTGATTGGATGCCCCAGACTTTGATCCCCACGAGATTCCATGGGGAAGGAATGTGATATGCCGGGTCACGGGAGATGATTGCACTCTACGACTGTTTTACACGCGTCTCTCTGCTGCATGCCTTCACGTTGCAAATGGCGTATCTATCGCCATTTTAGGCTTTTAGATGAATATTTTTCTTCCCTTATCACAATGTGTATGCATGCTGGGTCAGTCTACGACAAATCAGTACTGGCCACCTGCTCGCTTACACCCCGACGGCATTTGACAATCATTTGCCGACATGCGGATCGTCACGAGGCGCCCTGAGCACCGCGCTAAACGGTCGCTCAAAACCCAATCAGCCTTCTGGCTCGATACACTAGTCAGTCATCGTCGCCCATGATTTGTGCGGTCATGTTTTGCATAATATCACAATGTCATCAGATTCATTGACTTCTATTCCCGGAGAACTTTAAATGAACTTCCATCAAACAAATGGTATAAAGGTATGAGAACGGCAAGTCGTGGGGCGTATATCTCGGAATCGCACTTTTATGCTTTTAAACACTAATCGTCTTGAATACTCTGTGAAGAATAGGTTAGCATGGAACACTTCTCATACTCGTATCCGAATATACGTACCCGAATCCAGCAGCGCCAGTAGCCATGATAGTACCGGGCATCTGGGCCTGCCAGTGGATTTCCTTGACTGACTCCATGTAATGCACGAACAGCAATTGCGGCGGAATATCTGCCAGGCCGGCTTCCCGGCTCTCCTCATCATCAAGTTCGACAGCCAGATCCCACAGAGTCACAGTGTTGTCGGCCGAGCCAACGGCAACCACACTGTCATCCGTTGGGTGCCATTCGATACTGGTGATCGGCTCCTTGTGGAAGTCGAACGCGGCCACAGGCGATGCCGTGATCTGGGCTGACGGCGCCGAGGCATTCGGCTTCCAGTGTCTCAGATCCCAGACGCCCCATTGACCATCATCCGCACCGGTAGCGAGAAGGTGGAACGTCTGGTTCGACCATGTCATGACATTAACATCGGTGTTGGAAACCTTCACATCCACAGCGGGCTTGCGGGACTTGGACCGGACATCCCACACCTTCACACTACCGTCACTGCTGGCGGAAGCGAAGACATTGCGCTCGTTGGGAGACCATTGCAGTTCTTCAACCGACGAAGAGTGTCCAGTGAAGGGCCGCGTATCAGTAACCCAGCCGCCACCTTCGGTGCGCGTCGTAACGTAGATCAAACCATCGTTATCACCGGTCAACAACTTGCCCAGTGGCTGTAGAGGAGACCAATCCAGTGCGTAACCCTCGGACTTGTGCATGCGAAGGGTAGAAAGAGGTTTCGAGGCGGAAGGAGGGAGAACGGTGCCGGGAACATCGAAGCTCGTAAGATGAGGGGTAACGTCGTGAATGACCACCTGCGAGTTCTCCAGCATGGTGGCAGTGAGGGTCTGTGGAGGTTTGGAGTAATCTCCAGAGGAGGAGGGGGTTTGATGGCAACGGATCCGGTTGGTTGTCGATCCCAAGGGGATACTTTTGTGCTCGAGAATAGGTTCTCCCATATCATCATCGTCATCCGAGTCACTTTCCGAGTCGGTATCGTTCTCCTTCTCCATCTTGCTCAAACCGCTCATCTTCAGAACCATGAGCTCATTTTCCTTTGATCGACGTCCCTCTGCCTGGGTACCAGTTACGGCGTAGACGGTCGCGGGAAAGGTCTTGCGGTTGTCGCCCAGATTGTCGCGGACAATATCGAAAGAAAGACAGGGCCAGGGTGTCGTGAGGGTGTGTAGCATATTATATGTAGAAGGGTCGGGCGAAAGCACCTCTCCGGGAGCGAGTTTCGTTCTTCCGGGAATGAAAGTCTGCTGGTCGACCTCCATCGCATCTGTAGAACACGGTCGCAATCAGAGCTGAACCGATAGAAATGGGTGAACAGGAGAGCTTACCCTTTTCCTCCTCCTCCCGCTCCGCATCAGGGCGGCCATCGACACCGGCCTCGAGGATCTCATCTTCGCTCTCGAATTCGTCCTCGAACTCGTCCTCGAATTCCCCCACCTCGTCTGGAGGGGCTTCGGTCATCGGGCGCTCTCCGGCCTTGAGAGCGGCGGATTGCTCATCGGAAACGTCGGCGGCTCTCTTCGACATGGCGTATAAGTTTTGTCTGGTAGGGATTAACTAGAAACTGTCGACGAACCAGTCGTGCGGCAGAACCACCTTCAAAGAGAGGGAAAATGACTGATTAGGGTTCAGGAACTTTTTTTTTCTGCGAAAGCCCGACGGGCAACGGCGCTAAGCCTATCGTGGACTAGTGGCGATCGGGCTGTTGACGCTCTCCCTCTTCTGGAGCTGCGGCTGTGTTCACCCTCAGGCACTCCCACAGGGGCTGTGGAAAGCTTTGTCCAACAACCCTCCCAGTTGAAACACTCCTCTCAATATGGATGCGTCACATTTTCCGTCCGCCAGCACACCTCATGTGGCGGACCAGTTTGAACAGGATCCTCATGTGACGGAGGATACGGCCCCCGCAGCGCCTTATAAGGACGGTTACAGCAGCGATTCGCGCGCCCACTATTCCTCCCACTCCGCCGTCGAATACCACTCCCCCACTCGCGAGTATCAGTCTCATGATGATGCCCGGCCGACACCTTCTCCTTTGACCCAACCTCAAATGCCTTCGTCGTCTCGGCCAAGTTCCGGGTTGTCCAGTGCACCCGGCGTCTCCCAGACTAGCCAGGATGTCAGCCAGAAGCAACCATCGCAGCAGCAAACGAAGAACAGCGTGGTGATCAAGGTCGGAATGGTCGGGGACGCTCAAATCGGAAAGACTAGTCTGATGGTCAAATATGTGGAGGGCAGCTGGGACGAAGACTACATTCAAACGTTGGGTATGTGATCATATCCGGGGTCGCTATTCGTGGGCCAGTTCTAACCATGCGAAGGTGTAAACTTTATGGAGAAAACAATTTCTATCCGGAATACGGAGATCACTTTTTCCATCTGGGATCTGGGTGGACAGCGTGAATTCGTCAACATGCTTCCTCTTGTTTGCAACGATGCCGTCGCGATCCTCTTCATGTTCGATCTCACTCGCAAGAGCACGTTGAACTCCATCAAGGAGTGGTACCGCCAGGGCCGTGGTTTCAACAAGACCGCGATTCCTTTCCTCGTTGGCACAAAATACGATCACTTTGTCAACTTTCCCCGGGAAGACCAGGAAGAGATCTCGATCCAGGTAGGTTAGCGTGAAGAAATCTTAACGATAACCACGCTAATTTGAGCTCAGGCCAAGAGGTTTGCCAAGGCCATGAAGGCCAGCTTGATTTTCAGCAGCACCAGCCACAGTATAAACGTACAAAAGGTGCGAACGGAGATACATTCCGAACCTGGTTTCCGTCCGATACTAACTTTCTGGTAGATCTTCAAGATCGTCCTGGCGAAGGCTTTCGACCTGAAGTGCACTATTCCCGAGATCGAGAACGTCGGCGAACCGCTGTTGCTCTACAAAAACGTATAGAATCACGATGAAGTGCAAGTAACGACTATGTACATTGGGACGAAGTGATGTTGACGACTTCTTCTCCCTTGGTGTGGGATGAAGTGGCTGCCGTGGGAGGATTTCTACTCTGCGTTTCTACCGATACGCATTCTGCTTTCCTTGACTTGATTTTCTTTTCTCCAGCATTGGGACGCGTCCAGGATTCTATTCATGTTCATCATTTTTCTTTTTTTTTTTCTCTTTCTTTTTTTTCCCTTCCTTTCTTTCTTTTCCTTGTGTTAAATTCCCCACCGTGTTTTTAATCTCTCTTTCCTCCACTTTTTTTTTCTGTTTGACTCATTATAAACCTGCATCTAAGACTCTTGATGAGTTCGAGATCAGAGCCATGGCGCTATCACTCGGAGCTCAACTGCTCACGAAAGGAACATTGGAACCCAACCTTGAAGCAATAAGGCCTACACTGGAAATATGCGTGATATAACATGACTACATGAAATTCACTCAATGTATGCAACGTCCGACGTCATCGGAACCCAGCCTCAGCCAGCCCTAATTACATACATCACATTCCCAACCCCCCTTTAGTACTCATAAATTCTCCGAAACTCATTCATCCCATTCCCCACCTCCTGCCTCCCCAACGGCGTCATGTCCAATAAATGATACGTCCCAAGAAGAATCTCCATCCCCCGATCCGTCGTAGAGTACGTATGGAACACCTCCCCCTCATCGCCCCTCCAAAACACACACAGCCCAAAATACCCATTGCCAGGCTTCCACGTAATAACCTCTCCACCCTTCTCCGCCTCCTCCCACGCCCGATGCGTCTTCTCCGAACTGTAAAACGGAAACCCCCACCCGGTAAGCCTCTTATACTCCTCAATCTTCCCCACCGGCGCCCTCGCAACCGCCACAAAACTCGTATCCCGACTCTCCAAATGCCGCAAATCAGGAATATGGTCCATGCAAAACGAACACCCAACACAGCCCTTCTCGTCCTCCGGTCCCAGCATGAAATGGTACATGATGAGCTGTCTCCGGCCGGCGAAGAGCTCTGGAAGAGTTTTCTCGCCTTGGACAGTGTCGAACTTGAAGCGTGCGGGATCCGGGACGGGCACTATGGGCAGGGAGCGGCGGGCTGCGGAGAGGGCTTGGAGCTGGTGTGTTGCTGCTTTTTCGAGCGTGAGATGTTCGCTGTGAGCTTTTTGGAACTCGGTGGGAGTTACTATCTGTTTTTGCTTTGTTAAGTGTCTGATAAGAAATTTAAGAGGTTGGTGGGGTTTTATGTTTGGTTGAAGATCTTAATATAGGACGGTGTTGCAGGAATGCTTACATTCTGGTTTGGGGTGGTCATGATGGATACTGGGATCTGTTTGTCTGATTCCGGTAGAGTGATAGATGAACTGGTAGTGTTGGTACGATATTCGAGTTTCGATTTTATACAGAATTATTGTGATATAGCTATCAAGATTAGAAGAGTGGAAACGCGGGGTTGCGTTCGTATAAATCTATTTAGTTAAAGCTTCTTTTTAATTATGTAATTTCAGGCCGTGTCCCGTGGTTAAGAAAATATACTGTTCTGGACTCTGGGTCTAGGTTGTTATTATAATAGATACTATAAAGGCATCCATGGTTCCGATGGTTGTATGGATCGGTGGGTTGCGGATAACCCATAATATATATTTGAGCGAATAGTTCAACTTCCACAACTCCCAAACCACCAGAGATCATAAGTATTGATATAAATATATCTTCCCTATTAAAAAAAAAAAGAAAAAAAGGCGATCTAGACCCCCATCTAATTCACGTAAAACACATAGAACAACCCAACCTCTCACTCAGCCCTCTCAAATCTCCCCCGTTTCGAATTCAGATACTCATTCCTACCCCAAATCAGCACGTACACACAGTACAAACGACCATCTCAATACTAGCAATTTACCTCTCATTCGCCCAACACATCGCTGCATAGGCAACTAAAAACGGCGGCACAACATAGAACACCTGGTGTCTGCACCTCCGGAAGGTATTGAAAATGGCAGCGTGGAACGCCCCAGCAAAAGGTCTCTGTCGGTTTGGGGATAGGGCATAGGTGGCTATGCGGGTGGGGGTGGGGAGGACTGTCTTGGTTTAGTTTTGGTTCTTAATGGAGTATGATTCGGGGTGGTAGGTATGCTGGTTGAACTGATCGATTTACAGGTTCTTGTGAGGTGGTGATGGGGTAAACGTACCGGAGTTTCCGGGCTCTCCCATCCACCTGTCCAGATATTAGCTGGGTCTGTAAGATATCGTCGAGGGATATATGGTTGTAAGGGTGAGATCAACGTACCAGCCTGTCTTGGGGTCGTTGTGGCCTACCATGACTGAGAGGATTTGCTTTTCGAGTTGTATGCAAAGACGCGCCTGAATGTCCCAGGTCAAAAGTGATCGAGGGCTCGTTCTTATATACTATGTTGCTTTCGTGTCGGTGAAGAGATGTTATACTCCGATTAGGGCTCGGGTCGGTATATCGGACGTTGTAGTTAGGACACATTGAGTACCCTTGATTGGATGGCTCGTATACTAGGTTTTGAGTTTGATCCACTACAGGATTCGGATCCCTGGTGTCAGCTTATGTGGACTGTGGTTTGGTAGACGTTGGGACTTGGGTTGCTTTTGTACATGTCTTTAGATTTGCTGCTAGTCAGCTCATAGGGGCAAATGGGTGGACAGCTGTGCTTGCAGATGGATGGCGTCTCCGGGAGAACTGTGGGTATGTGTGCGGAATGGATATGTTTTACAAGCCACATCGCATCTCATTCATGGAACAATGTGTAATAAAAGTTTGGCTTATGACCTGTATACCTAGGAGATGTCTTATATTTATTAAACTTGGCAGTACTTCATCACCTATAGTACAGAGACTATCGCTCAAATGAAGGAATCAAACAGCCAGCGAAAAGTCCCCAAAGAAATCCTGCCACGCAGTAGGAAAATAAAACAAATTGAGTCCCGGAAAGTCCCACTCCCGCACAAACTGCTCCGGTACAAACGACTGCAAGTCCGCCTGAGCATCGAACGACTCCCAGAATGGCGCCGTGGCCACCGGATCCCCGCCCGCTTCTCTTTCTTGAAAGATTC
This sequence comes from Aspergillus nomiae NRRL 13137, assembly GCF_001204775.2. Taxonomy (NCBI): domain Eukaryota; kingdom Fungi; phylum Ascomycota; class Eurotiomycetes; order Eurotiales; family Aspergillaceae; genus Aspergillus; species Aspergillus nomiae. The sequence continues at coordinate 101,263 of NW_015378097.1, forward strand.
GGCCGTATTTCTCAATGCTCAGCCTCAAAATCTGCATGTAGATACTTCCGTTTCCGGTGGTTTCACCGCTTGATCCCACAGACCGCGTTAGCTCATCAAGAAGCCTGTTCCCGTGGTCCAGCAATTCCTGGTGCTCTTCCCTTCGCTCTGGGAGAAGCCGGGAGAGTTTCAGAAGGAGTAGGAAGCAGAATGCGCATTTGGCCCAGACGAAGTCCATGGCGTATTTGAGCTTAGCGAGGTAGAAGTCTGGCTCTGTGCTTATGAGGCGGAGGTGTTTTCGGGCACTGGACTTGGCTAGCAAGAGGATATTGCGTTCAACGGGAGACATAGCACTAGTTTTATGTCAATGCAAGGCGGATCGATATTTTCACTATTGGACAACATGGTACGTACGCCACATTCTCTACTCCCATAGATAGCAGGGCTTTGCAGTGGAGGATTAGCTCAGCCCAGCATTTTTGGACGCGTAGGGCTGCTAAGAGGAAAGGTCTTTCTTGCTCTGCTGCAATCGAACTTTCTTGAAATTTCAACCGCATTAGTACCACCATATGGATTTGTGTATTCATAGGTTAATCTTACCGATGATACGCAACCAATCGCTAAATAAGTCAGTGGGTGATGTAGACAGTAGAAGTACTTGATTCACTTACTCAAACCAGAGGTCAAGATCTACCTTGGCCTCGTGCACAAACTCGGCAATATCCGGTCTATCGAGTGTCTCCTTCGCATCTAGAGTGTCGTTGATCTTTGCTATTAAAGGGTGTAAGGATCTCTCTCGTGTTTATGCTGAGATATGGGATATTAACTTACCACGTATAACGTTCAACTTTCATTTCGCAGTCAGCCTGATTTTTGATAAAATTAAATAAGGAACCATACCTCAACCTGAGAAAACAGACGCAAATCTAAGACTGTCGATGTATGATGACGGAGCAAGATGCGACATCGATGCGCATTGCCCGTCATCCGAATGCCAGGTGGCTTTCCGCCATCTACATGAAATCTGGAGATTATCAGCTTGTATAAATCCCACACAGGATTGTTAACATACATATGATCCAAAACGAGAAGGCCAAACCAAGTCCGGGATTTGCGCATCAAAGAACGCTCTTCTTCGTCAGTTGTCATATGAAATTCAGAGATGCCTTCAACCTCTTTCATGGTCAGCCGCTGGATAAGGTCTTCGAATGCTTCGTCCAAGCTCAAGTCTAATGCCATCCGGGTCGCAAATGACAATAGGAGAGAACGTTCGGCAGAATAGCACGCTACGATAAGAAGCGCCTGGACGGACTCTAGACAGTTCATCGTTTTGTTTTGGATAACCACGTTAATCCACCTCTTAAGCTCTGCGTGCAACAAGTCGGAGATCTGGGATCCGGACCCTGATGCTCATCAGTTATACAACTGCAATCATGGGTATTTGATGAGGTTTGTCATACTTGTCTCAACGCGACTGCCAATTGTACAGATGGCATTTAAAAGTATGCTACTGCGCGCACGCACAGACGCAAAGTTGTCGAGCTCCGGGTCGAAAATCGGGATATACCTATCCTGGAAATTGCTCGAGGAATAAGCACCCAAGCTAATTGATGGAAACTAAGGGCACGTACGCAACCTTGGAAAAACCTATGTTGGATCAGCAAAAGCTCACAAGATACATGATGCTCGCAGCACCTACGCCCGAAAACATGACATGGCATGGTCAATTGTCATCAAACCCTTGCTGATAAAATCGGAAATGGGCTCTTCTCTAACATCGAACCCAGAGCGCCTCTGCCTAGCTGGATGAGGACTATGCACCTCTGCGGGCTGAAGTTCCTGGAAGATGGAGCCGTTCCGATGAGCTGGTATACACCTAGGTCCACGATAGTGGTATTCACCCGTCTCCGCCGTTCCAGGGAATGTAGGCATTGGCCCTGGATCCGACATGATATGACTTGGAGAGGGGATTGGGATCTGCTGCCCCGGAACTGGGCCCTGGGTTATATCTCCAAGAGGGCCTGGATTTGGCTGTATGTGAAGCTGAAGAAGCTCATGCATGTCACTCAATTGCGCTTGCAGTCGCTGTACTTCGGCTTCCACATTCCCTAGCCGTCTTCCGTCTGGTCAGTTCTGGACACTTCTACCAACAATCAAAGGGCCGCTTTGAAGAGATGGAATCAGAACACATACTCTGAGGAAGGGTCCCTTGGAATCTCGAAGAATACGCATTGCTTCCTCGAGCGCCTGCATCTATTGTACCTGTGAGAAAGGCCTTGTCACCGTCTAGAGTAGATGTATGAGAAACGGGGACAATACCTAGTACATGGTCGTTTCCCGTCACATCTCACCTACAGGAAGGTTAAAATCAATACATAGGCGGAAATATTATAAAATTCAAGCACACTTTAGACTGTCGACAAGCGCTGCAAGCCTTCTGTGATTAGCGCGAGTTAGCCAGCAATACATGCATATCCTGGAAAAGAAGAGACCATACGGGAATGCGCTTTTTCCCAATTGGGGCCGACACCATACACGAGGAACCGTCAGAATCCATCTAGCGTGTAAAGTATGTACTAAAGTCAACTAGGATAGATTACAGCAAGAGTTAATGCAAGAAGGATGCGGATCGTTGAATGGTGATATTAATGGGGGCGGGGCAACGCCGTCAACATCGGAGACTTGCCGACTCGGGTAAAGACATGCCGATACAACTACTAACGTAGCGCATGTCTTCGCTTAAAACAAACTTAGGATTACACGCTATTGGGGCCTAGTCTAGAGGTGGCCAAGCATTTCACAGCTGTGTGGGATTCTCTACGTGGAATAATTCAAATCCGGGGACAAGCTTTAAGCAATGAATTATCAATATACTCCTTCCAACAGAAGCCATCATTATCTATAACGGGCTGTACAAGATAACTGGTCCAGTAACTTCCATATATCCATATACCATGTTTTGTCATCATTGAATCGCTCAGTAAACGTAGATAAAGTCTTCGTTCTCCCAGTCCGTGAGATCTTTGAATGCGTTGTCTTCGCCCACTGCGGGCTGTTGAGGCTCGGTTTTGTCCACTGGCACTGAACCAACAGCTTGCATCGAATGGTCGATAATCTTTGCGCTCTTGCCCAAACTCACTCGTTTCTTCTCATGCTGCTTGTTGAGGAAATACAGGTATGCCATATTCATCCTGGCGATATATAAACACATGGGCCGGTATAGGGGTCAGAGAACAAACTTACATGGGAAGAAAGACGAGGAGACAGAACATGGCAAGACTATAATTGCAATCAGCATGGGTACCATATCATGAGTCCAGTGCTATCACATACTTGGATAGCAAACCACGCCTATATAGGGGCGCGTCTGTGGTTGTGTACAGATTCGAGCCAAGAACCTGTCAGGTGTTACTAGTCAGTAGACTGTTCCGATCGGACTGGATTCTCCACGTACATTACCGGCACATTGCCCAACAAGGACGATGCCATTTGTAATCTTCTTCTTCGTTTCACCTGCGGTGTTTCCTGCAGACCACGAATAGACCATGGGCGCTAATGGTCCGTTAGCTCAATCCACTCGCAATGTCACGTAGCGAACATACTAATTCCAGGATACACAGAGATCTTATTTCTAATTAGCAGAGCCAGGCAAATACTAATTCCCAGGAAGACTTACAATGTAATATCCCGCAAGTAAAGCTCCATTGTGCTGACCATCACGAGGAAGCTGCAGCAGCATGACGCAACCTGCAATGGCAGGTAAAGATAACAGGGCTATAACAGGTCCCTTCATTTTTAGCTTAGTCGCTAGCCATGCTCCTCCCATTGTTGCTACGAGCTGGACAGCACCAAACGGTATGTTGAATAGAATGGTTTCGAATTGGTCAAAACCGAACGCCTCGATGATCAATGGGCCAAATGTTGAGATACCACCGCTGGGAATCCTGCTAACTGTGAGTTGAGGCTACTTTAACAACGGATATAGACCAATCCTTACGATACTGAAAACATCAGGGCGAACCAGAAAAAGGACTTTATGTCAAGACAAGCCTCTTTGACATGGCCCCACTTCCATTCATGCGTCTCTATACCCTGTTGGTTCATGCGTAGTCTTGACAAGATTCTGTTAGCACCCTATATGGCAAGTATCTGACTCCAGCCGCATACCTTTCAATAGCTAGAAGCTTGTCTTCTTCTGTAAGAAACTTGGATTGAATCGGCGAGTCGGGCATAAACAACCTATGCAGCCAGGGTTAGGTATGCGCATCAGTTGGTTTAAAGGTGGTATCGCTCACAGAATAAGCCCAGAGAAAGCAATCGTTATGAGGCCGAAGAATAAGAAGATAATCTTGATTGGCAGTTAGATCCCTGAATCACCAGCAACTTTGAGGGATATGACGAACCTGATAGGGCTCAAAAACCGAGGATTTTATGTGGCCCAGACCATACGAAAGAAGACTGCCAAACTACTTGCAAGAGTCTGACCTTAGTACAACAGTACACTGTGTGTTCAAATGAGTCCAACGCACCATGTACACCACACCGTTCATAGCATACCACGAGCCAAGTCGGACGGGCTGTTCGATTCGTCGATACCACATTTGCGTGACCGCGATAAAACAAGCAGCTATTATTGGTAACCCATAATCAGCATCGAGGACCAGAGCGCCTAGGCTTCAAGAGATACTCACGTATACCGGCTTCAAAGAGACCCAAAAACATCCGGCAGACCAACAAGCCCGCAAAGGTATTTGCCGGGGTCATACAGGTCAGGGCAATGCCCCAGCAAAGGGTTGTACATGCCAGAAACTTTCCAATCGGAACCTTAACTAATATATAAGCAACGAAAGGTTGGGCAACGAGTTGCACTAGGTAAACGACTGCTCCTAGCCAGGAATACTGCTGTCCATGGAGGTTAGCTGTCTCGACGAGACCAAAAATGGATGCATATGAAAGACTCGACTTGTCGAGTTGCTGCAAGAAATATATCCCAAGAAGAATGGGTAAAAGCCTCAGGTCGATCTTTCGAAGCACTCGGGCGTTGTTCTCAGCTGTGAGGACAGATGAGTGTCCTGCATCTGCTATAAGGTCTAGGGCTCTGTCTTGTCCAGGTCCAACTATGTGCTCCCTGTCCTGGCGAGTAGGATTTTCAACAGACTCTATATGCTCGTCTTGACCTTGCTCTCCTGACACTGCTGCTTTGTGATGAGACATTTTCTTCTTCTCCTTTTTAGGTCCTCTAGCTGGACTCAGCTAGCTCTGGAGTTTAGAATCCGTGGTACTAGAAAAGAGAATCTTGAAAGAAATAGAAGTATCTTTTGGTTTCAGAATTTCTCCAACGCGCAGAGCAGATGGTGATAGATACCAAGAGGAGTGAGCCAGCACAGGAGGATATTTGCTTCCATACTCTCAGATTTTCTAAAGGTATACTATACTAGCCTTGATAGGAGAACCCCGTGGGGAACACATCACCCCAAGCCCCGGATAAAACTTCCAAAAGCCGAAGGGGGAGCAAATCCATCAAGCCAAGGCTCGTTCTGTAGACCATACGAGGATTAGTGCGGACCGGGCCATCAATGCCGGCAAAACACAACGGGACGGCATGTCACGACTCGTGACGAACGTCGGGCATCTTCCGACGATGCGTCCAATGATTCCCATCGTTCTTTCACCGTGTAGGACAAGAAACGCAATGGTGGGGATATTGTAGTCTTAAAGAAGATTAGTATCGGTGTTCGGTTAGAAAAACCGACATGTTGCCAAGAGCGTGGAGATGTCGTGTGGGGAAAGCAACCACAGTTGTCGGACATGGGCCCGAAGTCCGATGTATACACGGTAGTTGCCCTGGAGGAGTCCCGATGACGCAGATGTGGTAGATGTGCGTAGAAACATTCAAATAGAGCTTCAAGACTTGGTATATTCCGCTGATTTGAACTCATCTTTAATTGTGTTTTTTTCAGACCGCTTAACCAGCAATCATGCCTCAGAAAGAGTTTTGTCCTAAGAGCTATCAGGAGACTTCAACAGGAGCTCAGAGCTCCGCCGCTGTACACCTCCGTTCGGGTTCAGACAAGAGGCAATTTGACTTCTCATTCGAGCCAATCCGTGAAAATCTATTCAGAGTCACCTTTTCTTCCGAGGATCATCCTCTCCCCCCTTTTCCGAGTGTGACCAAGCCAGTGACCAGCTTGGAAGACGTCCATGTTTCTACAGAACATGGCTCTCAACAAAAGACCATCGAAGTTGGTGATATCACAGCCTCTGTTGAGTGGGCCAACACTCCAGTGGTCTCGCTCTCGTGGAAGGGCACCGAAAAGCCTTTGTACAGAGATCTTCCCTTGCGGTCTTATGTAGCCGACGCATCTGGAATTGCGCACTACACTGAACATGACCGAAATGACCTCCATGTTGGACTAGGGGAGAAGAGAGCCCCTATGGATCTCAGTGGTCGGCATTTCCAACTCTCAGCCACGGACAGTTTTGGATACGATGTGTATAATACCGACCCCCTATACAAGCACATCCCTCTTTTGATTAAGGCATCTCCTGCGGGATGTGTTGCCATCTTCTCGACCACACACGGCAGAGGAACGTGGTCCGTTGGCTCGGAGGTTGACGGCCTTTGGGGCCATTTCAAAGTCTACCGTCAAGACTACGGTGGCCTCGAACAATATCTCATTGTCGGAAAGACACTCAAGGACGTCGTGAGGTCGTATGCAGAGCTTGTCGGCCACCCGATCCTCGTCCCCAGATGGGCCTACGGATACATCTCCGGAGGATACAAGTATACCATGATGGATGAGCCACCCGCACACCAAGCGCTCATGGATTTCGCCGACAAATTGAAAGAGCATGAAATTCCCTGTTCGGCGCATCAAATGAGCTCCGGCTACTCAATTGCCGAAGTCGAACCCAAAGTTCGCAATGTCTTCACTTGGAACAAGTACCGGTTCCCCAATCCGGAAGAGTGGATTGCCAAGTATCATTCACGAGGAATTCGACTCATTACCAACATCAAGCCATTTTTGCTTGGCTCCCACCCAGACTTCCAGAAGCTTATTGATGGAAATGGATTCTTTAAGAACCCCGAGACCAATGAGCCGGGGTATATGAGATTGTGGAGTGCTGGCGGAGCAACTGGGGGTGACGGATGCCATATCGATTTCACTTCAGCCGTCGCATTCAAGTGGTGGTACAATGGAGTCCAGAGTCTGAAGCGCGCCGGCATAGATGGAATGTGGAATGACAACAACGAATACACGCTTCCAGATGACGATTGGCAGCTTGCTGTCGATGAACCAACTGTTTCCGACGGTGCCAAGACGGGGGTTAAGGCCACTGTTGGTGACTGGGGACGTGCAATGCACACAGAGCTCATGGGCAAAGCCTCTCATGACGCCCTGCTCGATCTTGAGCCCAACCAGAGACCTTTCGTTCTGACTCGGAGTGCTACGGCTGGTACGATGCGCTACGCAGCTAGCACGTGGAGTGGAGACAACGTTACCAGCTGGGAAAGCATGAAAGGTGCAAATGCATTGTCCCTCAATGCAGGTATCTCGCTTTTGCAGTGTTGTGGACACGATATTGGAGGTTTCGAAGGACCTCAACCGTCACCAGAGCTGCTCCTCAGATGGATCCAACTGGGTATCCACTCCCCTCGATTTGCCATTAACTGCTTCAAGACGTCGCCCGAAAACAACTCCGTTGGAGAGGTCATTGAACCTTGGATGTACCCCGAGATCACACCTCTCGTCCGGGACACCATCAAGCGTCGCTATGAGATCCTTCCTTACATTTACTCTCTAGGTTTGGAGAGCCACTTGACCGCCTCTCCACCCCAGCGCTGGGTGGGCTGGGGCTACGAGTCTGATCCTGAGGTCTGGACTAAGGCACTTAAGTCCGGGGACGAGCAGTTCTGGTTTGGTGACACTATTATGGTTGGTGGCGTCTACCAACCAGGCGTGAGCGTCGCCAAGTTGTATCTTCCCCGGAAGGCCAATGACCAGTTTGATTTTGGATATGTGAACATGAACGAGCCTTATACCTATTTCGCTTCCGGGCAATGGGTTGAGGTTCCATCCGAGTGGCAGAAGAGTATCCCCCTCTTGGCCCGGATTGGTGGTGCAATCCCAGTTGGAAAGTCTGTACACACCCGAGTGCCTGGTGATGAAACTCCGGCGTCCGTGGCCGTTGAGGAGCTCGATGATTACAGAGGTGTTGAGATCTTCCCGCCTCGTGGCAGCTCGCATGGCCAAGCTTTCAGCACCACTTGGTTTGAAGATGACGGAATCTCGCTGAAGCCAAGCATCTCACAGTACACCGTTAGCTACAGCTCGACGGAGGAGAAGGTAACAGTTGGTTTCACTCGGGATCAGAAATCTGGATTCGTTCCGGCCTGGAAGGAATTGGACATCATCCTCCATAACGGCGATGAGAGACGGGTTGTTTCTGATATCGGAAAGCCGGTGGAGTACAAGGGAAGAGACTCCCGCGGACGTGTGGTGTATACTCTGAAGAACTAAGAAACAGGAGGTTTTGCTGCTGGCTTGGTAAATCCCACCGTGTGTTTCAATTGCATGTCGAGGGGCGGAGTTCCCCAGTGGAAGAACTGTATCATGATTGCTTGCGGCGTTTAAGAAGTCAATAGAGAATATAGATTTGCATCTTCATATTATATACTTTACGAAGTCCCAATAGAGTGTGTTGTGTATGTACAAACTTCCACAGTCTGTAGAAGAGTAGAGCAAGGAAGGTGGATGGCAGTACCCTGTCTGTCGGGTTCTAGTTAGTCCCATTGTTCAATGGTCTGCGTACAACACCTTGTTCTGGATACCTCAGTATTCGATCCTCAGAATCACCCTCTCACCGCCGCCATCTAAGAACCAAGGGATTAGAATGACATGTCGCTATGAACTTTCCGCTTCTGAGATCGTTGCGTTCCAGGATACCCTGTGATCAATGTCGGTTTCTGTGATCCGATGTAGACGGCATTTCTGCGCTCTCCACACGTCATTCCAAGGCTATATAACTATCCATACATGTTTCCCTTAGCTAGATAATGAACGGTCAGCTTTAGTATGGCTGGTATGTATAAGTGAAGACTGTATATTCCTCTCGGATTCAGTGTCCTGATCGAACCAAGTGGTGTCAATGCACAAGGCTTGGTGAGGTTGGTGATTTCGGAGGCTAACATGTGGTGCATAGAGATTTGTTGTAATATAGTGTGTGTAGAGCGTCGAATTGATAATGACTCGTAGGGGCCAGTTCACGACACTGCCTGGTCCATAGGGAAGTGCCTTGGAAAGACGCTCTGTTTCACCTTCCGGAGAAACAGTAGTTGAGGAATTGCCATTCTACCAATTATTTGGTTAAAGGAGGGTCATGAGGGTGGTATTTGGGCTTTGGAAAGCGTTGGATAAGTGAAGAAGGACATAGCCACACAAGGAAACCTGATTCTGAAGTACGGGATACATGACAGTGAGTCTTTCTATGATGATCTGATCGATATCGTAGGATCACCCAAGACGGGTTTGCGAGTAGGGGACACGAGGACCACAAGATACGGTAGGAACGCACGCTATGCACACTTTCACACCAGCTTAAGATCCCTTACCAAGTATTCCCAATCACCCATCCCTAGTGTAACACCTCCATCTATACCATCTTCATGATATTTGAAGCTTCGGTAAGCAATACCGATTCTCTCATACTCTTCCTCTCTTGCCTCCGCTCGCCGCACTATGAGCCATGATTCGTCAGTACAAATGTGGCTTTTTGTTCGGGAGTTGAACTGTCCTAGTCGGATATACCCCCATGACGGAGCGTTGAAGGTAGAAGACCCGGTTTCGGAATCTGCTGATGCCGTTCCCCAAACTTCCTGCTGGGCCATAGTATCCAAACATAATTTTGTGAAATAGGACGCAGGACCATCGTAAACTCTTGCTCTAATGTTTAACCACCCGCCAATAATGATAGTGAATGGATCGTTAACGTTTCCTAGAGTTACCATTTTACTGTCCACGTAACGGAGATCATGGTCCTCTTCAAAATCCCTCAATGGATACTGGAATTCATGGTCAGATGAAGCCCAGGTCCAGGTCGGCCTGCGTCGAGAATTAGAACTGTTGAACAGTTCAGAAGGATATGCTGATCCATGCTTAGGAGTTTCAAGCCAACCTAACCCGAAACCCAGGTGATTCGTCCATAGACCAGCAATATAAGGTACGCCTGTTCGTTCGTGCAGAGATCTCGCAATTCCAGCTATGGCGATAAGTCGATCTTTCATCAGAGTGAACTGCCTACTAGAGTATCCGGATCCAATGAGCCAGTCGTACCAAATATGCTTTATCTTACCAGGAGAGATCTCTCGATGCATAGCCAAGGACAGAGTATCATGGGGTGTGAGAAAAGGGAGACGATCCTCCATCTCATATACTTCTCGGCATTCCCAAACCAGTTGGGAGTTTGTGAAATGAATCGTCCTCGGTGATAAGATTCTTTCCTGAAATACCCATCCACGCTGGCTCAGAGAACAGCCAATCAAGGGTGCAGGTTCTCTCAGAGGATCATCTTCGCTTAACTTTGGCACCCAAAGGAACAAGGTCGATGTCTCGCCATTTGCGGCTAGGAGTTTGTTTGTGATTTCGATTAGAGTCCCTCCACCCAGACCATCTTGCCTTGTCCCAGTACCGCGATAGCATCCTCCGGTACTATCCTCGCTAGCACTCGCTGCGATTGTGAGGTATGACCTGTCGTATATATGGCCCATTTTGACTGATTCCTGAGCCCAGTCGGCTTGTGAGTCTTGGATGATGCATAGTGCATCAATCCACAAATACCGAATGCCAAGTCGGCGGGTAATGCTAATAGCATCCCAAAAGTTTGCCGGTAGATCATCAAGCTTAATCTTTTCCATGCGACTGAGGAGATTATATCTTGTTGTGATGGCATTGATACCGAGCCTTTTGCCCCAACAATGACTCAGTGTCATGTATTCGGGGCAGACTGGCAGGTTTTCCACTAGCCTGACATTGTGTTCGCATTCAATGCCATGGTCGTGGTCGCTGCAGAATGCTCGAACATCAACCAAGCGACGAGGTGCTCCAGAATCTACTATATCATTTGGTGCTACCGATTCAACCTCATCATTCACTGCTGCTTTTCTGAAGATAGCATGACGCCGCGATTTGAACATGCTTGTGGAACAGTGGTGGTTCATCAAGCACTCTTGCAAGCAATGTTTGATGAAGTTGAACGAGTCCTCCGACCAGGTTCCAGGCAACTGAGAAGTGATTGCCGGGACACCAAACCTCTCAGCAGGATCACCTGGAGACGTTAGCTGGGCTGATGAGCAACTACTTGCCCAAGCCTCTCCCCTACCTTTCTTCGTCATTACAAAAATAGGTTTCTCTCTGATGCCCGCACTTCTCGATAACGCAGGCGGAAGACCAGGAAGTATGGGCTTCGCCAGTTTTAGCCTATTTGTTTCTCTAGATGACTCGAGGAGAATGCAAAGCTGGCACCATTTTGTCGTTGCAGTGTGCACATATCCCAAAACCAGGTGCTCAATATTGATTGTTCGACATTGTTTACATAGATTCCTTGGTTCCCCCCGAGAATTCGCATTTGGACTTGCTCTTTGCATCCTCTTGTGCATAACCAAAGGCTGTGCTATAACTTGGTTAGGCTGTAATATACGGATTTTGTTCTGCTTGTATGCCGCACAGTCCGTACAGTATCAAGCACCTGGCAATGTTCAAGATGCGCTTTTTGACTTTACGGACAGGAAGCCATTGATCGCCATGTACCAAAGAAAGCGGGTAGTGATATATGTAATTATTCATGTTTGTTGACGTGGCTCGTCTGTATTGGCGGTTTGCAGGATTGCCGTATTTACACAGGGGCTAACGCGGCTTTTTCAGCCCCAAAGCCCATGTCAGTATCGACTTGTTCAGTTTACTTGGTACCGTATTATCGTGTGGGGAATGGCCTGCATATTGTTACCATTTCCGTGGCAGTTGTTTGTATACCAAGCAACCCGTGTCTTCATGGGAATGAATTCATTTGCTTTAATCTATTTCATTTTATCATTATCTAGCCCTAATACCTTTATCACGGAAATGCGGGGGATAAACGAATCGTCATATGTGGGGTTTATGACTCCTTCCGATCCTCTGATCGGCTATATTTTCTACCGGGCATATCTCTACATCAACCTCTACCCTCGCAAACACTAAACCAAACATACTACGAAAAGCTACAATCCTATCCGAAGGACCTCACCTGCCATCACAATCACCGCAAAAATGTCGCAACCCAAACTCGCAATCCTAGACGACTATCAGAACATCTCCCCACCCCACTTCGCCCACCTTGAATCCCGCATCTCAATCTCCTATTTCCCGGAAACGCTCGATCCCCGCGATGAACGCCAACGTGCGCTCCTGATCGAGCGCCTCCAGCCCTTTGATGTGATTCTTGCCATGCGCGAACGTACTCCGTTCTCCAAGGAAACGCTCGCCGCGCTCCCGAACTTGAAACTTCTCCTGACCACGGGCACTCGCAATCTCGCCCTGGACGTGCAATACTGTGCTTCGCGCGGAATTCCCGTCGCTGGAACATCGAGCCGATCAGGAGGGGTCCATTCTACGGTGCAACATACCTGGGCTTTGATTCTAGGGTTGGCGCGTCATGTTGCGCGGGATGATGCAGCAATTAAGCGGGGAGAATGGCAGGGGTCGCTTGGAATGACGCTTGCGGGGAAGACATTGGGATTACTGGGACTGGGCAAGTTAGGCTCGCAGGTTGGGCGGATAGCGGTTGTGGCTTTTGATATGAAGGTGATTGCGTGGTCTACGAATCTGACGCAGGAAAAGGCGGACGAACAGGCTGCGGCACAGGGGCTGCCGGCGGGTAGTTTTCAAGCTGTTCGGGACAAGGCTGAGTTTTTCCGCAGCGCGGATGTGGTGAGTCTTCATAGTGTACTGTCGGAGCGGAGTCGGGGCATCGTCGGTGCTGCGGAATTTGGGGTGATGAAGCCGACGGCGATCCTGGTGAATACGTCGCGGGGTCCGTTGGTGGAGGAGAAGGCGCTGTTGGAGACGTTGAATGCGGGACGCATCCGTGGGGCGGCCCTGGATGTTTTCGAACCCGAGCCTCTGCCCAAGGATAGCCCCTGGCGGACCACGGCGTGGGGTCAAGACGGACGGAGTGAGGTGGTGTTGTCACCGCATATGGGATATGGGGATGAACAGATTCACGGGTGGTATGATGAGGTGGCTCGTAACGTCGAGAGGTGGTTGAATGGAGAGGAATTGAACACACGGATGAATTGAGAGGGGGGAATCAACATTTTGTCGCGGAAGATCCAGGATGGTATGTGGGACAATTGAAGAGGCTAAGAGGCCAAGTTGCATACGATGTACATAAGTGTGATGCATGTGATCCGGAGGAGTACCCTTTTTGGTTAAGGTGTGCTTCACCGAGACCCAATCTGTCCTTAGAGGTATTTTTTCTGCTGTGCAAATGAAGCTTAATTAAAAGACTCGTTCCGTCGTATTCTGGGTTTCAACTTTCATGTGGATTTCGTCATAGTGGGGGGATCCCCGTGGACCAAGAGAATCGAAAACTGTTTTCTGTACCTCGGGTCCTGTGTCAGTGCAAAACCGTCAGATCCTCGTTCGAGAGAACTGAGTAAGGCATACAGGGTTGGAGGTTTCATATGGAAGAAGTCATGATTCATACAAGTCCAGTCATATGATCTAGAGACAAGTGAGCAAACATAAAGTCAATGGAGAGTCGCTGATGTGATTACATAAGGCCGCCTCGGGTCAGCCGAGGCACCGCCGGAACTGTAATCGAACTATCAATCAATAATCAGTCCATCGGAAACGCCAGCTACCCCCAACCCTAATCTTACTTCAACTCATTTAACCCGCACATCGGCATTTAGGCTCGACACGTAGCCTCCCAAGCCATGCCATTCATAGATTAGGTATGACTGACGCCTAAGACATGGCCCCACTCACCTCCATTCCATGCCTCCGCGGGCAGGATCCTCGGGACAAGGGATGGGAGTCACGGCTGGATGCGGAAATCTATAAAGACGATGTAGGATCTCGAGGGTATCCTACTCCCCCCGCCCCCACTACTACGTCTCTAACTGCCATCCCTCACTCCCTTCTTCGTCTACGCCTTGGATTAAAAGCTTCCGCCCACTGAAAGCACTCAACAATCCCTCTCATCCTTCTCAATTACACCATATCTATATACAAAAACATCCAAGATGTCTCCAATCGCTGTACAACCTTCAACGGCCACCGCATCCACCACTACCACAACCATCCTCCCTACCTCCATTGTGACACCCCCGACTCACCCTGACATACTCCGAGTCGACCGTGGCGCAAAGGCCTTCTCCTCCAGCGCCGTGTCCCTCGTCTCACTGCCCGCCGGCTCCCTCTTCGCCAAGATCACCACAGCCACTCCCTCCAAGAAAGCATACACTTCGGTACAGACCGGTGCCAACAGCCACATCGAACTGAACTCCGATCTCGTCTACTGCAACCACTCATGCAACCCATCGCTGAACTTCGACATGGGCAAGATGGAGGTCCGAGTCGTCGATGATCGTGACCTGAAGGTGGGCGACCAGCTCACGTTTTTCTACCCCAGCAGTGAGTGGGACATGGACCAGCCATTCCAGTGCAACTGTGGAGCTGGCGAGGGTGTATGCAAGGGGTTGATCGATGGGGCAAAGAAGATGGACCGGAAGGATCTGGAGGCATACTGGCTAAACGACCACATCAAGGAGTTGTTGCAGCAGAGGGACTCTTCGTGATCTAAAATTATATACGATGAAATAAAGGAGCAGACTGGGGTGGACGTTGTGTACTTACGGATATTAGATACCAGACGATAGACATAAATCTCAAATCTCTAGACGAAAACTTCCAGGTGGAAGATTATTCCGGATATCGTATGGAAAATAGTATACAATGTCGTTAATCATTTCATTGACTCATGAGTGCGGTGGCTTTAATCTCATCCATCCTCTGCTGCAAAGCAGCCACCTTATTCCGCATTGAATTGACCTTCTCAGCCAGTGAGGTATGCTCCAGCTCCGCGTGTAATTTCCTCACCTCCTCCTGAGCCCTAAAGAACTCCTCGTATTCTTCCCTTTCCAGACATACACCATACCCTTCACAATAACAGACCCGCTCATCCGGACAAACTTCAGCTTGCCCCGTAAAGATCCACTGCCATAAGTACTCCCACACCCGTCCAGACAGATTGTCGTCCAACTCCGTCTCGATCAACCACCTCCGGTACGCCACATAGTTCATCAGCGGCACCCGCCGAATCACCTCCGCACTGACCGCAAACTGACTGCAACACGGCTGCGCCAGCACAGCCGGCATACTCTCCTCCGGAAATAGCGTCTTCCAAGACTCTCCGATGGCCCCTGCTTCGGGCACTTCCGGGTTATACTGCCCGCCCGCAGGGGCGGGTCGAATTTGAGCCGAACAGCCGGGGTCGTGTTGACATCGCAAGTTCGTGTATCCTCTTTTGTAAACATAGTCGTTCCGCAGACGACGAACCATCAGCGCCGAATCCATGTTCATGAGATCGTTGTTGTGCCAGGAGATTTGGTCCGCATGCATGAAGACCGTCACGTCGCGAAGCTGAAAGTAATGATCGATGATATATGTCAGATACACCATGACCTCGTGGCCCTTGTTCATCGGCACGGTGAACGGAGTATCAGTCGTGTTCGGCGCGTCAACCGTGTACACCGCGCTGTATAACCGATCATCTTCGTTCAGGAGCATATCGACCCAGGTCGTGTCCGCATCTTTCGTCTTAGCCACGACCAGCGTACGCTCATTCGTTTTTTCCGCAGGTCTCGGCACCGTCACAAGACGGTAGATATTCCCGCCGCGCCGATGCGCAAAGAAAAAGAGATAAAGAGAACCGAAGATCAGTGCGGAGGTCGCCGCGCTGACGACCCAAGCTTGTGTCCGACGCATTCGAAACATCCACATAGTGGGCAGCACTCGGTGGGTTTTATTATCCCCTCGTCGTCCGGTTGACGTAGTGTTTACTTCCTGTCATTTTTTTTCTTTCAGCCTCTTTGCGCGGGTCGTCGCGAGGCCGGCAGCTAATAAGGGATTTGCGTCAACGACTGAGTATTAGGGCGTTGGTTGCGATCGGCACATAGCCTCGTTTGCTGAGAAGTGCCATGGCTGTCGATCGGCAACTCCTTAGTTTTGGGAGTTGGGAGCCATGAGAAATGTTGTTGGCTCGGGTTTGGGAATGTGGAGATCTTCATAAGTCGCTTGCCCCGGTGCATACGTAAACTCCTTGCTTTAGTGCTGGGGTCGGAAATATCTGACTGTGTGCTGAGGGGTCCATGGGGCTGATGGGCTCCTTTAGGGCCTTGTCTTACTCAGAATAAACCTATCATCTATGGATTATATTGATGGGTTCATGCGCAGGCAACAGTGTGGCTAAGAATATACATAAGCGATGAGTGTCATCTCACGAAGCATATAACACATTTAAGGGTAAGTTCTTATCAATCCCGGATCTAATCATATCATATCGTATCACATCGATTACCGTAACCCACATTAAGTTGAAATCTCCGCCCCTGTGATCAAGTCCATGATCGGAATTCGTCGCTTCGCACTTGCATCTTGGCCAGCGTTCCATCTCCCCATTCTCTTCTTCCCCTCCACATACTCCACAGCCCTCCTCTCCAGCATTCCCCAATCAAGTAGCGAAGAAACCCCATCGGACTTCCGAAGCCTTTCCACAGCATCTACCACCCACGAGCGACAATCGAAAGCCAACGCTTTCTCCTTATCAGGATCCTCAACCTGGTAGAAGGGCGTTTCACCAAACACCCTCTCCGCATTCTCCAGGGAGGAAACTTTCCCGATCACAACACAAACCAGCAACCGCGGTTCCAGATTAATATCCTCTACTATCACTCGCTCAAAGCGCCAGGGCTGAGAGATCCGGTTGTTGATATTCTCAATCGTGTTCTTGACATGGTATTTAGTTGCCGGGAGAGGGTTCGTGCTCTGCGCTGCTGTGACCTTGGGGGCGATTAGTAGAGCGTAGTGATAGCTTTCGGGGTGCTTGGGTCGTGCGTAGAGGGCTAGTAGAAGGCGTGGTTTGTTTCGCCGAGATTTCATAGCGCATTTACTTTCTAGATTCTCAGAGGATCTAATATGAATAGGATGTAGTCTGGTGTTGAAGCTGTTGGCTTAGACTTGCCGCTGCCCAGCTGACGCGGCATTTGTTTTGGTGGTTTGTTCCTGGTCCCTGTGCTACCGTCCCCTACTATTCCATGTTGGCACCTCACCATGCCTAGTTTAGACGCATCTCATACTCTTGATTGTATCCCGACATAATATAGTGCTCGTTGTATACGCCCTTGATCCATTTGATAAGTCCACCGTCCTAGGATCACTACCGGGGACATGTGTCCAACGATCCGGGGGAATTCTGGGTCCAGTACGCGTACAACACCATACTCCTACACTACAGGATAGGGGATAGAAGTTTAATGTCTCCTGCTAAGTCCTGACCCTGGAAGTAACTGAAGTACCCCTGAAACTAGACCGACACAGGAGATCAGCTTACGTCAAGCCTGGCCCACTGACACATGATTTGCGAATCAAAAGCAATCTTAAATATGCTTAACGCTTACTTCGCACTCTATCCCGAATCACCAATCCGCCATTCCAAATGACATCTATATATCTATAACCAACCATCTATCAAACCAAGCCATATAAATCACACTTCATACACAGAAATCCACCCATGACTTGTGCAATCTAACTATCCAGCCAAAAAAAAAAAAGAAAAAAGAAAAAAAACCTTTTAAACCCCAACTCACTCCTGCGCCTTCACCCAAGCGTCTCCCCCAGAAACAACCGTACTGATCACCATCGTCACGCTAATCATCAGATCACTAATCTGCATCCAGCCGACGAACACCCCCGGAATCAGGAGATCGCATCCGTCGGCCACGATGCGCTTCATGAGGGCAGTTCTCTGGGCCTTGGCTTGAGAATCGTCGGTATTGGGTGCCGTCTTCTCGGCATTCTTGTTCTCTTTCTTTTTCTCATTGTTGCTGGTCTTATTACTAGCAGGTGAAGATGAAGTAAATAGTAAACCGCAAACAGCACCAAAGACGGATAATGCAAGAGAATAGAACCAGAATTTGAAGGCTTCGACCAGGACAGGCGTATTCCAGGCGACGGGGTGGACGCCCAACGCATGGAGCTGTTTATCTTATTAACATGTCCATCTATCTCATTGGGGTCTCGAGAAGGAACCCATGCTCAAAAAGAAAGAGGGGGAAACTCACAATAGTCAAGTCCTCCAGCACAAGATACAGCCCCAAACAACTCCACCTCCCAATTTCAACCAAGGTCATAAACAACCCCAGACTCTGCGCCCCGCCAAGCAGCCCATACACCTGGCTAAAGCAATCGATGAACGCGAAGAAGCGGAAAAACCGTCTCGCTGTTCATGTGTTCAATTATTGATTAACATCTCATTTTTCGATTTACTTATTTGTAGAGGTGCGCGGAACTTACTCAGCGCGATTTGCGATATGGCAGTCTCCCATTGCGCGGTTGTGGTTGACCCCGGGGGAATATTGAGCTGTATTACGATTTGGGCGAAGGATTGAATGAGACGGCAGGTCTTCTCGAGGCCTGTGACTGTGTGGATGAAGTTGGAAAATTGGCGGACGAGGTTTGGTTTGGGCTTTTGGGTGAGCGGTTTGACTGCCATTTTCTTTTTCTTTTTCTTTTCTTCTTTATCACTTGTTGGATATGTTGTGGAGGTACATAAACTATGTATCGGTACGTGAGACGCGGGTAGTTTGGGTTAGTTATATGAGTCTCGGACCGGGGTTGACATTGTATCTTATAGGTGATAAGATGAGGATAGCTGTTCTTATTGGTAATTACGGCCGCGCTTCCGAGCCGTTGCCGAGCGGCATTATCACCATACGGGTAAATTGGCGCGATTGACACATCCTTTGCAATGAACATATTTGGATGGAGTATGATGAAAAAAAACTGTGGGGCTTTTATTGGTACTCTTTGCTGGCTGGTCAATTTAAGCTCCATTTCTATTGTTCCACGGATAAATATCCTCTTTCATGGGTTAGCACTTACGGAGTGGATACCTTGCTTTGACAGTGTACTAGAATGATTTTTTCTTGATTTGTTGCGTGAATATATCGAGGTTCTGGACAATGTAAAATATTACCAAGTTTACTAATAACCAAACACCATAACTATAGCAGGCAATTGTATCTTTCTATATACACAGTAGTTCCACTATATTCTCTATCAATTATAGCACTATATATTTGGAGTATCGGCTACTCCGGTTCCAAAAGTCTTTACCGATTTAATAATTTAATCGTACAGTACTTTATCGCTCTTAAACCGTTGCATTTATAGACTTAAGGATTATCACCGCTATCTTCAGATACCATAGCCCCTAAATTAGGCATTATAACCACTGATTTTAGGTAGCGCAATCCCCAAGCGTAGATACTACTAGTATTAATACTCCTCCTCCTTCCCCACCTCTTCATATTATAATAAGATCCTCAGTTTAGCTAAAAGCTTCGAACCAATGAATTAGTACTAAATATCTTAGTACAATGATTAGTACCAAATAATATATGGTTAATTTCGCGAGACGCACTGTGAGATGTACTGTTACGTGAAAGAGGAGTGGTTTCTTTAAGACTGAGACTGCAAATGCCGCTTTCTCTCTCTAGGCCTCTCGGTCATCTCGTAGGCGAAGGTAAGCCAGGCTACCTGTCAAGCGTGACAGAGATCGAAACATATTGGTATACAAATGTTTAAAAGAAAGCCGATAAATAGATCCTGCCAACTGTGATACTATAAACTCCGCTCATTGCCATCAGTCAATTGGTTAACCTGGGAGAAACGTTCTCTGATCTCGGGGGCCTCCAAGTTCATTTTATACTTGGATGAGATGCTTTCGTGGGACTGAGGAAGGAAAAAAGTTCAACTCCCCACTCGGATGTATGCAATCATCCCCCCTTGGACAACTACACTGCCTTTCTGAAAACGCGGTCGTGTCGTGCAATATCGCGAGAGCCAGACGTTGCTTTGCCAGAGGCTCTACCCGAGGCCCTCGAAGGGGGCTGGTTCTCTTAGAAGTTATGCCGCCGACATCCTCGTCGTAGTGCCACCAGCTCCTCCTTCTCGTCAGAGTCAAAAGTAAAGTCCGGTTCTTTGTAGACATTCTGGGGGGAACAAATCGTATCCTAGATATAAAAAGTAAGCAGAGATCAGTCATAAAGAATATCAATTTTCTTACTGGGGGTTCCTGTAAATGTAATGGGGACAAGTTCCGGGATTGTCCAGAACCCGTTGATAGCTCCAGGGTCAAGCGAATTGCTCCCAGCGTCCTCAGAGCCTTAGCGAATCGAACGTTCAGGCCCTGAGCCCACAGTCAAGTTGTTCCTCAGATCGAGGCATTTCTTGTCTGTTCTTCATCAGCGGCGATATATAGAGGCCAGTTCTCTATGGTAGTGGTGGTGGTGTTTCGCCTATCCTCACATTGGATGAATGGACCTCGCTCGAGTTACCACACAGGTACTCCTTAAAAAACACCTTCAGTCTATAAGACGACATGCGGGGATGCCGATCTTTTCCCCACTGACATACTTGTGTATTAGGAATGTTAGTGGTTATTCTGGATTATTAGATTCCCAGTAGGTATTGTCTGGGTATGTAGCTTCCAAGCCTTGTTTCACTGAGAGTATTTGATAGAAAGCCCCAAAAAGAAGCGAGAAAAGCCAGGGAGAATAGTAGGGTCACTTTATGATACGAACTGTGCCTGCTACAGGGTGTAAGACTATGACACGTTATATAGCATCCGCCATAACAACTCAATTGGGTAAGGAGAGAAGGGGTGAAGTACATGATGGTCAGTCAATATGGGATGTTGCATTCTAGTGCATCGTATCGAATGAGATGAATGGATATGTTTGAACCACGGATAGTTTACTAAAGGCCTAAATATAACTACTGATCATTCCATACACGATAGTCATCAATTTGTACCTCTACAAAGAAACCAACGTTGTATTGGGCGCACAGACGAGCTATAAATAGCATTATGCACATGTGATTGGCCAAATGTACCCTCAACCCCAGATAAATAGACGCGCCCCATCAATGGAACCATTTGGTACATCCACAGTTCCATCGAAGTATGCACTCGCTACCATTCGTGGTCTTTTGCAACGTAAAGTATCTATCATGATGCCCTCCAAATCCAAGTCCCCATACAAGTTCTCCTACACAGATGCCATTCAAGGCAAAGAACTGTACAATTACTTCGGCAATCGGGTCCTTGAGTCAAGGGCATCAGGTGGCCGGATAGTCGCAGTCAAAGTCAAGCCAAAAAGAGGTTTCGTACGATCCGAGGCCGACATGATGCATTATGCCTCGCAGCAGCCTGGAATCTTAGCACCACAAGTTCTAGGCTGCTACGATGTCGATCCCGAGATTACGGTAACCGTGTCAGATCTCGTCGAGGGGCAGTCACTCGACAACATCTGGCATACCATGACCAAGGCCGAACAAAAGTCCATAAAGCAACAGCTCAAGGAGCAAGTACGTCTCTTCCGGCAGTGCACACAGCCGTACATTGGTCGTATAAAGCGACAGAAGACAAAAAACTTCTACGACCGCATCCACTTGCACTACATGGGGCCTTTTGAGTCCGAAGAGGAGTTCGATAGTTGGTGTCTTGAGCGGGTGAAATCACCCACTGCGAAGAAGATATGGGCACGGCTTCTGCCTGGGATGCGTGGAACGGGAGAACAGAAGTTTGTGCTGACACATGGAGACCTAGCTGCGCGGAACATCATGGTGAAAGATGGCAAAATCACTGGAATTGTGGATTGGGAGTGTAGTGGGTTTTTTCCGGAGTATATGGAGTATGCACTTGCGGCTGTGGTTCGTGATGGTCACGAGGGTTGGTGGAAGCCTCATCTGAAGGAAATCTTAGAGCCTTGTGGGTTCAAGAGGGCGAGGTTTACAGCTGCGATCAAGTGGAGGGGTTGGTGATCTTCGACTGGCGCTGGTACGCCCAGGTTCTTTTTCTCTTGTTTTTCTAGCCTCGATCACGCATGCCTAAAGTTACCCTTTTTGGTTTGCTTTTTTATGATATTTATATCCTCTGACGTTTTCTGCATATACCTCCTCATCTCTATGATCGTATCCCTTCCATTTACCTCATGTTATACCCATCCGAACATGTATCTTAGATAGTACGCTTCGGTATCGCCCTAATCTACTGAACATTTAATTATGTCCTGTGTATCAAGTAGCTACCATTAGATATGGAA
Organism: Aspergillus nomiae NRRL 13137; assembly: GCF_001204775.2. Classification (NCBI taxonomy): domain Eukaryota; kingdom Fungi; phylum Ascomycota; class Eurotiomycetes; order Eurotiales; family Aspergillaceae; genus Aspergillus; species Aspergillus nomiae. The sequence continues at coordinate 123,674 of NW_015378097.1, forward strand.
ACTACGTTACACAAGAGTAAAACATACGCCCAGCATGAAATCTCCACCTACTTTATTCACAGCTTATATCCCTTTCTCCATGCATTTTGGGATTTCTCTTCTACATCTCCCGTTCAATTTGCCAATTCTACTGTTCAACCTAGGAGAAACACATATTTTATGGAGTGCTATATATACAAGGACAAGTGCTGATCCTATAAAGATGAATAACATCAAGGAAATTCCTTTATTTCAAGCCTGACGTGTCAATAACCACGGGAGAAAATCCTCATCCGGAATTGATGCATCTCTCACCGCCACAAGGCTACACAATTGAATATCTACTTGGCCCAGTTCTAGACATACCACAAGATTCATCAAGCTGCGGAAATAGCATCTACCAGCCCGTACGGTACCCCAAAGTTGTCCAATAATCGAAAGCAGTATTTATTGGCTCAACATAGTTATCAATGAGGATCAAACAATCACAATACAACCAAACGGAACAAGTAACATTCTCGAAGTGATGAAGCACAGACATAAAAGCACAATTAGACACAATACTGAAAGAAACGTCAATGATGAACACCATCCATCCACACGCTGAATAATTTTTAAGAAAATGAGACAGGCTGACTAAATCGCAACTCATGTTGTAGCTTTCGATATCCGAAATCCCAATCAGTCAAACTCAGCTCTGACCTGTTTATGCAGGATCTGTCTCTGTCCAGGGCTTTTCCGTCAAAATATCCTATGGGTCTGGTTCCGTCGCTAGGTCCTGATTCCAGGTTTCAGTCGGTGACACCGGATTGGGCATCCATTGAAGAGGTTAGATGTACAGTGGTGAGGTATGCGAGAGGGTCCAAAAGGAAGAGTAGGAGGTATAGAAAAGGAGCGCGGAACGGGAAGGCGTCAAGCTTATTATGAATATTCTTGGAATTCCCAGTCTCAATGCTCAATTCCAAAACGAAGAACCGGAGTATCAGAGAAAGGAGATGGAAACACTAGCAGAGCGGCTTAAAGACCAAGACCACGATAAAAGTAGCGCAGGTGAGACAACATCAGAACCAAGAACACCAGAGCAGGAAAAATTCCGAGATAAAACACGAGAATGGACCGACGCTTATGCAGAAGCTTCTGCGGTCTTTTCCTCTGCTTTCTCTCCGGTAGGTTTCTCCTCTGTTGTCTTCTCCTCAGAACCCTTTGTGTCTGTGGCCTTTTCAGCGGCTGGTTCGTCGGTCTTGGGGGCCGTCTTGTCGGATTCCTCCTTTACTGCATCAGGGGCCTCGGTCTTCTCCTTAGCATCCGCATCGGTCATTTCCTCGTCCTTGGTTTCGGACTTGGTTGGCTTGGGCTCATCCTCCTTTTCGCCTTCCGTTTCTCCACGAGCAGGGGTATCCACGCTATCTTCCTTGTGGATACCGTTGGCCTTGGGCTTCCTCTCTGAAGGGCCTGGAGTGGTATCTGCATCGAGCACAGTTTTCCACTTGGACAAGAGATCCACAGCACGGCGACGGAACTGGAATTCCTCATCACGAGGAATGGAGCTAAGCTTGACAATCATCTTCAAAACCTTGTTGATCTTCGTCGAACGGATGATGGAAACCTCCAGGTCTTGATAATTTTCCAACTTAGTGAAGTAGGTTGACATCGATGTCATCTCTTCCTCCTGGGGAGGTTGGTCACGGGAAATGAAGCCCTTCTGAAGCTTATGGCGAACGAAAAGGACTGTCTCTCGTTAGTTTTCCCTTTTGCAAACGACCAGTTGGCTTCCGGGGCAATCATACTCTCTTTCTCCTTCTTGGCCTTAGCCTCCTCGGGATTGACCTGCTTCTCTGGCTCCTTAGGCGCCGCGGGAGTACTCTCCTCACCCTCATCACTGGCAGCAGCCTTGCTGGACTTCTTGCTGCTGGCAGTCTGCTTGGCCTTGCTCGAAGCAGGAGCCTTCTTCTCACTGGCAGGAGTCTTCGGGGTCGTCAGCTTGAGCTTGGTTCCGGTCTTGGGAGTCTTAGCAGGCTAAAGAAAGATCATGCACAGTTAGTATTCGAGCAGTTTTCTCCAGGCCGGCTTGTTTCCTCACCTTCTCCTCCGCGTCGGCTTCAGCATCCTTCTTCCTCTTCTTGGAGCTCTTAGGCTTCTTGGCTTCCTCGTCTGCATCTTCCATGTCAATATCTTCGTCATCGACAATCTCCATGCTCTTCCGCTTGTTCTTCTTAGCGTCCTTTTCAGCCTTAGCAGCTGCCTTTGCGGCCGCCTGGGCCTCCCGCTCTTCTTCTTCCTGTTCGATGGCGCGCTGGTGATCGGCCAACAAGCTCTTGAAGTGTTGAAGGTCGTGGCCATCAGCAGCCACGGAATATGCGGCCAAAAGCAATTTCGACTTGCCCTTCTCTGACACTTCCTTGCAGGCGGCGGGTTCGAGCGGGGTCAAATCCGTGTTAGGAATCCAGGCACTGTGATTGTCATGAGCTGACACATCCCCGAGAAAGGTGAAGCGAGGAGCATATTACTTACAATTCATTCGTTTCGAGGAACATCACGGGGAAGGTCCTCTCGTGAGCACGCTTGCCACCTTCGGCATAATCTTCCCTATAGCTGCCATCGGAGCGCTGAGCGGTCACCGGGCGTGTACCCAGAAGAGTCTGAGGAAGTATCTCCTCGTCGCAGATGATAGATGGCCAGGGTGGGTAGCTGCGAAGGCGCGCTAGATAGTACTCGCCTGGCTTCGCGTTCAGGTTCGTCATGCGAGCCTGCGACTTTTTCCGGTTCAATTTGGATTTATGTTCGGGCACGGCGCCAGTTGATTTGCGCTTTGTGCTTCCGGATTTCTTAGCCGACGCAGGGGTTCCGTTAGCCTCCGGGGCAGGGGCAGCCTCTGACTCTGCAGGTGCAGCACTCTCTTCAGGTTTCTTCGCGTCAGTAGACTCGGACGCGCCAGGCTTCTCAGCGGACTTTTCATCTGACTCCTTCTTTTCTTCGGTGGCAGTTGCATCTCCTAAAACCAATCAAGTAACACGAGTTAGCGCACGAGCTCGGCAACACACTTTGTCTAGGAGATCAGAGCAAAGGAGGGAGAAGGAAAAGAGAACATTTGGGCGCCACTTACCCGATGGCTTCTCTTCCGATCCATTGGCCGTCTCCTCCTTCTCCTTGGTTGCCTCTGGCGCGGACTCCTTGGGTTCAGCAGGGGCGCGCTCGACCGACTCAGCGGCGTCGGGGGCAGGTGCCGAGGCAGTAGGGGTATCCTCAGCCATGATGCGCGACAAAGCTCAATAAAAAGTAGATCAAAAACAGCTCCACCTGAGGTTCGCGGGAATCAAAAGTTTGCAATGGAAGAGGTGGTGGATAGGTCGAGGTGGATGTGGGTGAGGGAAGAAGTGGTGGAGAAGGTCGCGACGGAGGGCGGGAAGTTGATTGACAACGCGTGCACTTCCTTTTGCCGGGAAAAAAAGCGCTGCCAGACCGCAAATGACGCAACGCTCACCAGCAACCACAACAAATGGGAATTTCCACAACTCGCGACAGCTGTTTGTCACTGAGCCTCACAGGTAGTCAGGTAGCCAAATATACTACCGCTGAGGATGCAAGTTTATCCACGTGAGACTGCGTGATCTCACTACGCGACGCGACCCCAGTCGTTCAACAAGCTTTCGCAGTTATTCGCAAGAGCTTGCCCTGTAGACTCAAGGTCACACAACTAGCGATAAAGCTGTGATAAAGATAATAGTAGTAACAGTGGAAGAGATAAATAACGCGTAGAATGGATGGCAATCAGTGATTCAGCTGGTGCCAAACGCGAGGAAGCTGCACAGCCAGTAGTGGTCGAAAAAGAGACAGCAAAGAGACCTGCCACCTGAGTGTCAAAGAATCTCAATCTTTGTCACGGTGGTAGGATGAGATAGACGCGTTGCGCAGATCTATGCTTTGTGAAAGTGGTGGTTGATGCAGAAAAGCCAAGGCATCCGAAGCAAGGCAATTAGTCTGATGAGACAGCAATAGTCTGTCACGCGAAAGGAACCTGGTAAGTATTTTTAGTATAGGATACAATCAAATATTAACCTGATTAGAGGGGATGGGCAATGAGTGAATGAACGAACGAATGGCCGACTGACCTTGTGCCACAATAACAAAGGTCAACAGTAACACCTGAATTGAAGGATGTCAACTACTACCTTGTATAGCGAAATTCAAAACCCCACATTACTTGATGGCGACAAGCGGAGGGGTGGGAAATGATAAGTGTTTGGAAGATTGTTCTGGTGCAGTGAAAGAGGAGGTAAAGTGAGGTCTCCCGATAGTCGTCATCCACTCCATCTCTGCTATTACTACTATATCCATGTGCCACCCAGTCCAAACTGTAGTCTCTTGCTTTCCCCAGTGTACGCCGTAATTTATTATTCCATGAGGACGCAAGAAGAAATAAAATAAAATAAAATAAAAACAGAAAGAGAAAGGGAAATTTATTAAACCAGTACAAGGCCTCAACTCCTAAAGCTCTAATGTATAGAGGCCGTATTGTACAGTTAAATCCGTGTCGATAGCAACAATCCACAGCTTAATATGGAAACAGATCCTTCTAGGCAGATACAACGTACTCATTTGCTCAAGGCATAAATCCTCTTATTCTTTTAGTCCTTTTTTTATCTCTAAGTAGTTATTAATGGTACGCTGATGTGCGACTCTAATGTTCTATATCAGTGTCAATATACCAGTTGAAACACCCGACCGTCCCAGTCCCAAATGCATATGAAACAAAAGTACAGATAAATGTATACATGAATATGTATGAATGAGATATGCGCCCATCCCTGAGGGCAAATGAAACAAAAAACACAAAACCCGTATAAAGCCACCGGTATTTATGAAAACGCCAAGTTGATTGAATTCCAATCGACATCAAAAGTGCGCGTAGCTGCCTCGGGGCAGACCTGGTCTGACCGCGGCCTGGCAGCTTGTCTCTCACTAAAATTGGATGAACACTGATGAGGGGTATATACCACCATTCACGGCGATGGATTGTAACCTTCTTCCACAGCCACCACAGCCAAGACAGCAATATCATCCACTTTCCCGCCACGGTACCAGTCGCCGGGGTAATATCGTTGGGCTTCTTTGGCAAAGGGTCCGTCGCGGCGCATATCCACGCTGGCCAATTTGGCTTCACCGGCAATGGTGGCGGCGAGGAGGGATGGAAGGCTGTATAGGTGGCTCTTGCTTGTGGAGCGCTGCTGTTGGGAAGTTTGGGTGGATGATGATGGGATGAGGGAGGCAAGGCCCTCAGGACCAGTAAGTTGATCGAGATCGGTAGAGGGTTTGATTCCAACGTCGGGTGTGGCGGTCCAGGCGCCTGTGAGTACCATCCGACTGGTTATGAGCTTAAGGATGTCCTGGTTATTGAGGTTGTCGAAGACGCCGTCTGTTGCAAGGAGGAGCACGTCGCCATGCTGCATGTGGAGGTTGGTGACGGCCGCGTCGCGCGGAAAGTCTTCGAGGAAGGCACCACCGAAAATAGATGCTTGCTTGCGCATCCGCGGTGGAATGATGCTAAGCTGGTAGGGCGTATTGAAGCCGTGGGTTTGCGGGATCGAGTAGTGATGTACGGCAGCAAGACGGAGAAGGACTGAGCCTGAATCACCTAAATTTGCCAGTTCGACCCGTCCGTCGTCCAAGCCGATACCCACCGAGGCGGTGCAACCGCCAGCGCGAATCGATTCATCGGCAACAACTTGATCGTAGCCGGCCTGGAGGAGGCTCTTTGCACGCAATTGTTCCGCCGGGGCGTTCCAATCAAGGGCGGATTCCGCCATATATCCACACAGCGCGTGTGAGAAGTCCGCAGGATCGACTCGAGACTCCGCCCAGCCTCCTACCCCGTCTGCGACGGCAAAGGCGACCGCTCCGTTATCGTGTTGGCCGACTCTGCTCACGAAGAATGCATCCTCTCCACTATCAGGCCTCCGTTGGCGCCGGATGGCCGGACTCTTCACATCTGTGGCCACCCCAATGGCATGGTGACGCTGGGGATCAAAGTCGGACGTGTTCTTTGCGGGGTGGAAACGACGGCCTTTGCCGGAGGATGAAGCGGCAATGCGGTATGAGATGCGCGGGGGGTTCGAGTCAAGCGACCGTGTCGAATGGAAGGATCGTCGGGGTGGAGGAAAGGAGGATGATATCGGAGAGGATCGGGACCATGGCGTGCTGGTCGAGAACGAGGCCAAGAGCCTACCTCTCGTGACGGGTTGTAGCCTACTGCAGGTTGGACTGCAGGCTCTACGGAGAAAAACCAGAGGGGTCATCGGCAGTGACCAGATCGTCGCCGAAGGGCACTAAGTAACGCAATTCAAACCCTCGCGAAAGAGCGATAGGGAATTTTGCTTTGACCCGTCTGTTAGGAACATGCAACAGAATGTCCCCTCGCACAGGGCCTGTCGTGCCGTGAAAGAGAGTGAGCAGACCCTCCCGCTGAGCCAAGTATTGAATCTAGAGACAACGGTCGGTATATATACAGCGGAAGGACGAAATTCGCGGTCGTGTTTGATATCTCCCGAGGGGGTTTGAACACTGGGATTCGGCACCATTTTTCAAATTACAAATAATGGATTGCCGACCGCCTGTCGTCATCAATCGACCGCCTCCATTCTTTAAGTGGAGTGACCAGTGCCAACGTTGGGATACGGTCGTTTGATTGTGATTTGAGTGCCTCGCGACTGGATATCTCCGTGGTTAGCCGACTGAAGCCTCTGAATTGCCCACGTGTTGGAGTAAAAAGAATAAAACGAGAGGATTGACAATACCGATTGGGTCTGTCTAGACCATAAGGTGATACTCGGGCCGATAAGCATAAATCGAGCGTTCATCAAGGACAGACATGGCAATAGTGCCGTATAGAGAATTTCTGTAGCTTGAAGCAACATGTAATCGAGTACGTTAGAAAAAAGAAGGCTGCGGTGTTGTGACATTGTGGTGGTGTGTCTGTTCACTCTCGCCGTTCATTTTCTCATCTTGCCGCTTCCTTTCGCGTCACCTTCAAAATTTCAAGAGAAAAAGGGAACTCCTCCGTCCGAACTTCCACTAACCCACACCGTTCCCTCAAACCTCCGACTCCCTTCAAACAACCCGCTGCTGTACCTTGTGGTACAAACCCACGCGAATCATTCCGTCCGACTTGTTGAAAAGGTGTTGGGCAGTCTGATCGACGCCCGTGGTCCTATTGCCCACGATGATGCACCCATCCAGACAGGCATATGTGGAGGAGGCGGCGGTAAGAGCTACCCTTTTGTTGTTCGAATCAATCGATCCTGAATCCCATAGACTTGGGGATGGTAACAGATGATCACAATGCATTTACAAGGCTTTTTCTCTTAAGATCACTGACATCCAATGGCTCGGCTCATAGGACACCGAAATGGGTATTGATCTGGCCAATCTGCGTAAGTACAACAACGACTCCCCTATCAAGTTAAGTATCGTATGTATCTTACTCGAACTTCACTAACTGATCTGTCTCATCTAGCTGTTGACCGCGATTATGAGATCCCCTCCGCTGCGGCGGGCATCCCGTCGGAGAGAGCATCCGCTATTCTATCCCAATTTGAACGCAAACGAAGAGCTGCTGCGATGGTGGTCCCGACCGACGATAGTCGAGTACGCGCGCGATTACGAGAGCTCGGAGAACCCATCACTCTGTTTGGCGAAGGCCCCGCGGACCGGAGAGACCGACTACGAGAGCTTTTAACCGACCGCGCCGAGCAACAGGATGCGGCGGCAGCAGAGGGAGATGTGGATATGGGAGAAGCGTCTGAAGAGGCTGAGGAGGAGGAAGCAGAGCAGCAGGAGGAGTTTTACACTGAGGGTTCCCAAGATCTGTTAGAAGCACGGAAAGCGATCGCGCGATTCTCCCTTCCGCGCGCAAAGCAGCGCGTGGCCCGACAGAGAGAAGAATCGACAATTCCACTCCGGACGCACATTAAGCACCGTAAAGCGGTTAAGGAGAAGCTACATGGGTTTGATCTTTACGGTTCGCAGATTGCGGGTGATCGTCCAGTCAGCATCTGTCGCTTTGCGCCGGATGGGCAGACCATCGCTACAGGTAACTGGGGCGGTGGGATTAAGCTGCTTACGGTGCCAAACCTGGAGGAAAAACGGTCATTCAAAGCACATACAGATCGGGTGGGTGGCCTGTCATGGTTCCCAGGTGCTACACTGTCGACGTCCAATGTTTCCGAGTCGACCGTCAACCTCGTTTCGGGAGGTGGCGAGGGAAATGTGTGTCTGTGGTCGCTTGATCAGGATCAACCGATAGCTACACTGTCAGGCCACAGTGGTCGGGTGTGTCGAACGGAATTCCATCCATCCGGGAGATATGTGGCGTCCGCGTCCTATGACACAACTTGGCGGTTATGGGATGTTGAGACGACCGCGGAACTGTTGCTCCAGGAAGGTCATTCTCGTGAAGTCTACACAGTATCATTCAACAATGATGGTTCTCTTCTGGCTAGTGGAGGACTCGACAGCATTGGACGTATTTGGGATCTTCGGACGGGTCGGACTGTGATGATTCTTGAAGGCCATATCCGTGAAATTTACGGTTGTGACTGGGGTGTGGATGGGTATCGTGTCCTGACCGGCTCAGGTGACGGCTGGGTAAAGTGCTGGGACTTGCGTCAAGTACGGAATACTGGTGGCATCGGTGCACATAAGAGTGTCGTGTCCGACCTTCGGTGGTATAAAGGAACAGAATCTGCCAGCTCCTACTTGCCGTCTACCGATGGGCAGAGTGGCCGGATGGATGTGGACGGCGATCAATCCTCACAGTCGACACCTGTACAACCCAGGAAGTCGGGCACTTTCTTTGTGAGCAGTGGATTTGATAAGAATGTCAACGTTTTTAGTGCGGACGACTGGTCATTGGTGAAGAGCCTGAGTGGCCATTCAGGCAATGTGCTGAGTACTGATATCAGCGATGATGCGCAGTGGATCGCTAGTTGTGGCCACGACCGCACAGTGAAGCTTTGGGGCATCGATGGGTAGGATAGCTGAATATGCAGCAATATAATAACGGGGTCAGTTTGCCCAATCTATGACCCTGCAGTACAGGTCACTACTTCAGAATCTAGGTAGTCCATTGCTCCATAGATATGGGAGCATTACTTGTCCGGGCGCAGCCTTTTGGGATTTTTCCGCGGTCATACAAGCATGGGCAATCTCGAGAATCACGAACCAATGCAATTCATGGAACTTCTTACATTTAGTCACCAACAGCCGTACACTGAGAAATCCAATGAATATCAAAAGTAAGCTCTCGGACTATGACGTAAATTGCCGGAACTCTCTCCGTTTTCTCCGAGGCCAGAACCCCATGCTGACTAACCGGCCCTATATTAGGTTTGCCCGATAAGCATCAATTCTCCAACTCAATCCGAGTATTCTCTCCTCGTGTAATCTACAACCATTACTCGTACAGTCTACACATATTGTCTTTTCAGACCAACTTGGAACCTGAATCGGGCAAATCAGAAGAAGATGGCTGCATCCCTTCGCCCTCAGAGACTGCTCCCGCGGCTCTCCTTTACAACCTCCCGAGCAACATCAGGAAGCCGGCCTTCGTTCCCCGAGCAAACACCAGGGGCATGCCTCCTTTGCCAGTTCAGGCCGCAAAGTACCGTTCGCGTACCACGTGAATATCATATTCAGCAACCCCGTCGCTTCGCTTCCACATCTCCCTCCAATGCTACCACGACTGATAACAACGGCACGGTCCAAAACATCCCCGACATCACGAACCACTACACTATCTTCCCCAAGACCCTCCCAGCAGGTCCACCGCCTAGCTCACCCTTTCACATATCTGTCAGCGACCTGCGACGCGAGTTTCTTCAGCTCCAGGGTACAATCCACCCGGACAAGTACCCGCCGGGCCCATCGAAACAACAGGCCGAGGCCCTCTCAGCCCGCATCAACGAAGCCTACCGCACGCTGTCTGATCCGCTCGCGCGCGCACAGTACCTCCTCCGCGAGATGCATGACATCGACGTCACAGCCGAGGACGGCGCCGCACACCATGCGCTCGACCCGGAGACACTGATGGAAGTAATGGAGGTGCAGGAGACGATCGAAGAAGTGGGCGCCGAACCCGGCGCCGAGTCCACGATCGCCGAGCTGAAGAAACAAAATGAGGCCCGTGTAGTAGACTGTGTGGAGAAGCTAGCGAACGCCTTCGATACGGGCGATCTGGAGTCCGCAAGACAGGAATGCGTGCGCCTGCGCTTCTGGTATAATATTGCTCAGGGTCTGAAGGAGTGGGAGCCCGGTCTCACCGAGATCAGACTGGTGCACTAGATCTCTTCTCGTCTTTTGGGCTGCCAACCTTTTGGATTGGATCCATATATGGCCATGGCCTGTCATGTCTAAACTACTGTGTACGATACAATGCTGTCGACGTAAATACCCTCATGCCATAGAAGTGTGCTGTGTTTCCATGTTGAATTGTTGAAAGCACAGCCGGATATTATGAGAACTCTCCTCTCAAGCTCAGTTTATCGAAACCTAGACCATCATGGTAATTCAGAGATA